>NC_059157.1:29658390-29958390 GCF_019923935.1 Bubalus bubalis | reverse complement strand
CTGGTTCCCTCTTTCACAGCCAGGGCTCGAGAGAGAGCAGAGTACCTGATGCATAGCGAGGACTCAGCAGAACATTAGCTCTGTTATATTGAACCCTCGGTAACACCTGACACAGATCACGCATCCACTCAGCGCGTTCCCTGAGTCCCGACGGTGTTGCTGGGCACTGTTGTGGGTGCTGGTGGCACAGCCATGTATAAACAAACAAAATGCTACTTTTATGAAGACATACTTGGAGGATAAGTCAAATAGGTGGTATGGCAGTCCTGCTATAGAGAAGGTATAAAGCTGCACGGGAGAAGACTGGTGTTTTAGGGTGGAGGTTGCAGGTAGAAAGAGGGTGACCAGAGATGTCTTTGCTGAGCCCTGAAGTAGGGACCTGAAGGGGACAGGGAATGGAGCCAGGCAGATTCTTGGGGGAATCTGCTGAGATAATGGATATACAAGCCCCACAGGAAGCTACCCAGTGTGTTCAGGAAGCTGGTCACCGGAGACCATGTAGTATCCAGGAGAGGCAGATCCAAAGACAGCCCTGTAGCCTAGTGACTCACTCTTTTTATAGATTATACGCCATATAGTTATTATAAAATATTGGCTCTATTTCCTGTGCTGTATGTCTGTCCTTGTATCTTACCTATTTTATACCTGGCAGTTGGTACCTCTTAATCCCCTTCACCTGTGTTGACCCTCCCCACACTCCTCTTCGCTCTGGTAACCACTAGTTTATTACTTGTGAGTCTGTTTCTTTTTTGTTATATTCATTCATTTATTTTTTTAGATTTCACATATAAGTGAAAGCATACAGTATTTTTTTTTCTCTCTGACTGACTTCACTAAATATAATGACTCCCAGGTCTATCCGTGTCACAAATGGCAAATTTTCAGCCCCTCATTTTCACAGATTTGGCCCAGCGCGACCACGTTCCCTCCCTCTTTGGCACCTTGTCCTCTGACTGCCTACCACCCATCTGTCTCATTCAAGGTAAAGAAACCGCCGCCATGAAGGCTGATCTCCTGAGGGCCAGGAACATGAAAAGGTACATTAACCAGCTGACCGTGGCGAAGAAGCAGTGTGAGAAGAGGATCAGAGTCCTGGGAGGCCCTGCCTATGACCAGCAAGAGGACGGGGCCTTCGACGAGGGGGAAGGGCCTCAGAGCCAGAAGGTAGAACTTGGCGGTTTCTTGTTTTGCATTTCGTGTTTGTTATGAATGCTGATGTCATCACACAGACAGTGCCTTCACTTCTTGGTATTTAACCTAAAACATGTATTCCCTAACATAAACTCACATGTTGACTTTTAGGAGTCAAGAATCCACACTTCTTGGCATCCTTGAGTTCTGCGAGTGGTAATTGGTGTGATCAGGAGGTGTGAGATGCGTGTGTGTGTGTGTGTACACGCCTGTGTGTGTTTTCCTGTGTCCCTTTTGTCCTCCCGCCATCCCAGAGGAGCGTATTTATATTTTCAAGGGCCCAATCAGATTACTCGCTACTAATTGGATAGAAATTACAGGCAGTGAAGCAGAATGTCTCTTAGAGGTTATTTTACTTAGCTCTCACCACAGTGCTATGAATATGTATTCCGTGTCTCCATTTTACAAAAGACGATGTAACAGTTGGTGTAAGTAAATTACCTAGTAAGGCCATGTGGATAGGAAGAGACAGAACTATATAAAAACCCGGATCTGGTTGGTTCACAAGTCTGAGTGTAGCTGAGGACCCTGCACTTGAATGGAAAAGACTCCCTGGCTCTGTCTCTCCTGAAGTTCTTACAGAGCTCTCAATCCAGCTTTCCTTCTTGACTTCCGTACTGTTTTTAGTTTGCTAAATCTTTTGGCCTGAATACAAATCAGGTAATTTCTTAAGAAGAGTAAGTATTTTATTATGGGATAGGGGGAACGGGTAGTTTGGGATGGACATGTACACGCTGCTCTATTTAAAATGGGTAACCAACAAGGACCTAGTGTAGAGCACAGGGAACTCTGCTCAGTGTTATGTGGTAGCCTGGATGGGAGGAATGGATGCATGTATATGTATGGCTGAGTCCCTTTGCTGTCCAGCTGAAAAATATCATAACATTGTTAATCAGCTATACTCCAATATAAAATAAAAAGTTTCAACAACAACAAAAACGTTATGTTACAGAGTCAGAAAGCCTGACTCTTAAATCCTGGGTTCACTGGGGATTCACTTTGGGCAAGTCAGTTAGCCTGTCTGTACTCTGTTTGTAAAGTAACAATAATTGTACAGACCATACAGGGCATGATAATTATGGAATTAAATAATGCACATAAAGTGATAAGCACAGTAGTTGGTATATAATGAGCACTCAATAAACATCTGTTATAACTGCATTAATTATTTGGGCGTATGTTTTAGTGATGTCATAACTGTAAGAGGAATCCAATTGTGAACTCTCCTTTCAGGATAAAACATCATTCCCAGGATCCTAGTTCTCCACATTCTCTTTAGTCTGATATAGACAATTTCATGAATATATTGTGGATATTCCACTGGCAGAGAATCTTGGGCCTGGGTCCCTCTTGGTAACATGTTGGGTGTTTTAGGAGAATGTTTATTTACTATTCTAGGCCTTGTGGTCCTTTTGAGTGCTATAGGGATGTATTTCCTATAGAAAAATTAGCCTGTGGGTTAAGAAACAACACACACAAAACATAAAACTAAGTTAATAGCATACGCATCATGAAACCAGATCCAGTGGGACTGGGACTTAGTGAAAAGCAGTAAATAAAAATCCCTGACGGGGAATAAAGAATGATCACAGGGCACCTTCCAGCCTGAAACACGCCATGGCCTTTGGCGCATGAAACATCCACCAGGACAGTTTTTTGTCTTCTGCCCAGAGATTCTTTGTGGCAGCACCCCTCCCAGAATTACCAGCGTTTTTAGGACAGAAAGAAAACTGTTAATTCAACAGAGGAAATGAACACAAGAGCATAGTGTTTGCTGTATGGAAGCCCTTAGTAAATGGTAATTGGCATTATGTTGTGTATATATACTTATATTTTTAAATCATCTATTGAGCAGTAGTGTCCACTTTGACCTACCCAGTGGTCTCTTTCCCACTTCTGCACGGAGTCTCAGAATTACTGAGAATTGCTCATCTCAGATTAATGCAGTGAGCTTGAGTTCCTCTCATGTTAACATATTTGACTCAAAAGTGTGCCATCTGTTCATCCTGGTCACCCAGACCCGCACCGTTAGTGTGCGTTACTCAGTGAAAGGCTTATGCAGGCTTCAAGAGAAAATTAAAAGCAAAAACAAAAAACTTGGAGTAGAGAACTTAAAGGTTAATTCACCAGCTGAGATATGAGATGTATCACATGTTAAATTAGACTTGAGATAGGTCTCCTGCCATTTATTTGTTTATGTGTGCACTTTTAGAACTAAACCTAAGAGTGTTCATAAGACACGATAAGAGAATAAAGGCGGATAATATTTTAGAAGATGTTTTGGGCTTAATTTTTCAAATACAAGAATTTGTATCTAACTTGGAATTCACTTCAGTCTATGAGATTAGACTGGGAAGACTTCCTTAGAACTGTTGGATGTCTCTCCTGCTCAGCTCCTCCCTGTGTTGAAAATGGGTTGTTCTCCGAGTAATCTGTCATTGCTATCAGAGTTGATATGGGAGCCTTCAGACTTCTTTGGAGCCTGTACAGTTAGAATTTGTACTTTAAAATGCCTCACTGGTAGGTTTACCTGAAGTGAGGATACATTCTATGATTTCCCAAAGTTAGTACACTACATCCTAAGTATTAATGATCTGTAGCAAGGGATGGTCATTCCTTTAATTAGTTACCAAAAGCTGCTAGAAAAATGCCTGCCCGTTTCTGCCCACAAAACAGATTGAAGACTTACTGTGCATGGCAGAGGAGGTGAGCATGCATTGATCATATGCACTTGATTTTAGAAAAATCTCACAGATAACATTTCTGAAATTTTTCCACCTGCTACAATATTAGTTTTAAGAATCTTAAATATAAGTTTTCCTTTTCTTGTATTATACTTGCTGCTGCTGCTAAGTCGCCTCAGTCGTGTCTGACTCTGTGGGACCCTATAGGCGGCAGCCCACCAGGCTCCCCCATCCCTGGGATTCTCCAGGCAAGAACACTGGAGTGGGTTGCCATTTCCTTCTCCAATGCATGAAAGTGAAAGGTGAAAGTGAAGTCGCTCAGTGAGTCCGACTCTTAGCGACCCCATGGACTGCAGCCCACCAGGCTCCTCTGTCCATGGTATCCTCCAGGCGAGAGTACTGGAGTGGGGTGCCATTGCTCTCTCCGCATTATAGTTAGACATCATTTTTATTACTAAATAGATAACTAAGGATATAAGAGTTAAATCCCTTCTAGATTAATTTGCGGCATTTTTCCTTGTTAAGTCCTGAATTACTATAAAGGTCATCCACTTTTTATTTAGTGGTCCGTGCTCAAGATTGATCGCACTGTGTCTTCAGGTAGTGGTTTTTCTTATGATGTAAGCACTCAAAATGGTAAATGAAGGGGTAATTTTGAAACTTCCATACATTGGACTTTTTTTTTTTTAATTTAAGAAAGTAGAATTTTTTTGTGTGATTCAGTAATACATATACACATATATTATTTTTGAAATTATTTTCCATTATAAATTATTACAAGATATTGACTATAGATCCCAGTGCTACACAGTAAATCTTTGTTGCTTGTTGCATATCTGTTTTTTAAAATTATAAATCTCAAGTCTTTATCAAGCATAGTAGAGAAGTTTTTGTTACATGTAAATAATGTGTATGATATATATGTTTTAGAAAACTTATGAATTTTTGCCTAACTAAAGAATTTATGACATTTTGATTCCACTACGTGGAATCATTCTATTCTATATGAATAGAATGCTAGACATACAGTGGACTTTTATGGGTCAATTAAAATGATATGATACATACAAGAGATTTTTTTCAAATGAATGTGATATGATAAACAAAAAGGCAAGGTATGAAATCATTTGTAGATTTCCTTACCTATATGAAAATAGGATGGAAAACAAAAATGCCAATTTATTAGAGTCCAGCTACCTGGTCTTTTAAACATCTCTCTTGACTTTTTCTACTATGAGCGTGGTTGCTTTCAGCAGTCCATCACATAAAACAAGGATTTTTATTTGTTTCCTAGAAATGCGCCTGATACTGAGTAGAAGCCAAATAAATCCTTTGCTGAATGAGCTAATGGTTAATAGAAAATTGGTATTTTTTGAATATGTGCACTTTGAATATTTAGTAAGCTTTTTCAATTTAAAGTTTGGAAGGTGAAACAGGTACTCTATGACCTTAGAAAATGAGGCATTTTTTTTCCTGAATGTGAAAATGAATCCTTTGGAAGTCAAAGTGAACTGATATTTAAATTTAGATTTTTAAAAACTAATTACATTCGCTTCATAGATTCTTCAGTTCGAAGATATCTTGGCCAACACTGTCTACCGAGAGCAGTTTCGAATGTACATGGAAAGGATGGACAAGAGAACTCTAATTAGCTTTTGGGAGTCTGTGGAGTACTTAAAGAATGCTAACAAGGTAGGATACATAGGTCCAAAGGAATGTTAATCACTGGCTGATGAAAACTTGTGTTCTGGGCAGTGTATCTGTGTTTTTCAATAAAGCTGTAAGATAAGCTATACATTAAAAGAATATTTTAAACCAGACATATTATTGGCTCTATGTTCTAGCCCACAATGGTAAATAAAATTAGATTTTATTTTTATAGAAAGTGCTTATAAATGTGTAGTCAAGGAGAAAAGATTTACAAATGTACCCAGTTACTGAATTTAATTTCAGGTAGTTATTTTGTAATTCATTATCAAAAGGCACATCTTACCCACTTTGCTATTATAAGTTTGGTTTTATCACCTGTACCTCATTCTCATAACCTTGTTATTTTTAATAATATTGTAATGTGCACACTTAACTGTCCTTTTATTTAAAATAATTGTGTTAAGGAAGACAAAAAATAATTTTTGATTACGGATGCCTGTTACAGAGTAAAGCCCAATAATGAGCATTATGTTTTGTGCTCGGCAAGTTCTCAATATATATTTAAGAATTAAGTTGAAGAATGTGAAATACATATCTGTGAATATATGTCAACAAACACATATAACAATATATACAGCATATATAATACATACATTCTGAGAGGCTTATTCAGATAAGCCCAAAGAGCTCTATGTACATTAAATTGCTCATTTACACTTAATATGAATGTTGCTAGAGCTTAACACCAACTTAGAATACATCATACATCACAGACTGTTGGTTAAGGAACTAAATCCAGTCTCGTAGTATTTTGAAATCTTAGGAATTTCTTTCAGTGTTAATTTATAAGCCACCAATGACCTCATTTTACTCAATATTGTACTAGCCAGCTTTATTACATATTTTATCTACCAGACTTGACAACAAACTTGGCTTTGGCTGCTGTCAGAGGATTACTGTAAAGAGCAATCTAAAAACATTTCCTAAACTATTAAAAACAAGTTGAAAAATGTCAGTACAGTAAGAGGAGGGTATAGCTTCCTCAGATAACTATGTTTTGATCTAGCAACACTGATTAGGATGTAAAAGTTCCATGATGTTGTTATGTTCATAGTATTCATCAAGGCGTTTGTCTTCATTTTATTGCTACTGTTAAAGACTGCGTCATTCCTAGCGTTGTCTCTAGCAGAAATGCAAAGGTTCTGTTAATCAGATGAAAGAGATGTTTGCGCATTCAAAGTAGGATGGCTGTGACCTAAGTGTAGCATTTAAGACCAAGCTTGATTACAGTGTAGTAAGTCATTCTGAAGAATATGTCTCTTACTTCCACAATTATTATATTGACTTTCTTCTGAAGTAGGAAATTGGCACTTCTATTTATATTAGATGGAAAAGTCAAATTGAATTTAGCTGATGAATTATATTCCTGTGAAACTGAGATTTATGAGAAGGGAATCCAGTGCAAGAAGAGAACTGTTCTCATTCTTTGTTTTTTCCTTCCAGCATTAAAAAGAATTTATATTTGTTAACTGTTCAATGTAAAGTGTTCCTTTTAAGGACTCAACTGGTTTTTTTTTCAAGGTCTGATGCTCACCCCTTGGCCCTGAACGTGCCCACAAAGCTGCACACTCACCCCACATTCCAGGTGTCTTCCTTCCACCTTTAAAATGCAGAGAATTCGGAAGAAAATAGTTTTTCTCAGAGACGGTATTTCATACTTTCTCTTTCCTTATCTTCCCATCTTTTCAGAATGAAATCCCACAATTAGTTGGTGAAATTTACCAGAATTTCTTCGTGGAGAGCAAAGAAATATCAGTGGAAAAATCACTTTACAAGGAAATCCAGCAATGTCTTGTGGGCAATAAAGGGATTGAAGTGTTCTGCAAAATCCAGGGAGATGTTTATGAGACCCTGAAGGATAGGTATTACCCTTCATTCATTGTCAGCGACCTGTATGAGAAACTGATGATGAAAGAAGAAGAAAAACATGTCTCACAGTTGGTTTCCAACAAGGATGAAGTGGTGAGTCTCATTTACCTTTCTGCTGCCTTTCGAGTGGTTACGCGTTGAACGGGACTAGGTGGGCGCAGATTGTGGGAGTCAGATAGGGAGTGCACCTTCATCTTGTAACATATAGAACTTTGAAGCACCTCACTGCTTCTGGTCGGTGCTTCTTTCTTTGTCCTTCTGACCGGCTGGGTACCGCTACCCAGCACTGAGTCAGAGACCTCCTTGCCCTGCCTGAGACACGTGTGAGTCTGATGTCTGAAAAGTGAGAGCAGGACTCTTGTGGGGTGGGGGAGACATTTGCGACTTAGGCCAGGTAAGAGAATCAGTAGCTGGACAGTCTAGCCTGAGACCAGACAAAAAGGATGGGGAAAAGATGAGAGGCAGAGAATGTAGGAAGACCTGCAGGAAATATTTTGGAGTTTAAACACAATCAGGTGAAATTAAGATGTTTTGAAACAAACCTTGTCCAACCATACCTGAAGTCTAATTTTCTTATAGTGTATTAGATCATTTTGGGTAGCCCAGTGGCCGTCTCCCTTTCACTATTAATGATTTATATGAGTTTGAAGGTTTTGAAAGTACAAAGAAAAAGTGTTTTAGAGTCACTTTACATAGAAAGATTGTAATTTATCTTGGATTCTCTCTTTCTGTCCACTTCACTATGTCTCAAGCCCTGAGGAATCAGGTGCTTCTTCATGATAGTTTTAGAAGTGGATGTCTCTGAACTTCATTCAGACTTTTAAAAAAAAGTTCTATTATGGATCTCTACATTTTCAGTGAGCAGAACCACTAAACTAATTGGTCATTACTCATTGCATGTTATTTTTAGAATAGCACAGCTAAAACAAACTGATCTTTATCTCTAGCTCAAAAATTAAAATGGTTGATGTGTAAATGTTGTGAGCAGTTTATTCAGATTAGTAAAAGCATGAATATCCAATACATAAATTGAATAAAGACTTGAAATGACTGTTGATATGATAGGTAATAAATCGTAAACAAACATGAAAAATGTCCAGCATCACCTAGGATTCAAAGAAGGGTGACATGTATCACTGACCTTTTGAAAGTTCCTATTCTTTGTTCTAGTACAGTCACTTTTAGAAATTTATCCTATGAAAATAATTAAAATGTAGGGGGGAAAAGGTTTATGCACTGTGGAATTTATTTTAACACATCTGGGATGGCAAAAAAGCAGAATCAACCCTCAGCAGGAGTAGCAATAGGAATATGCCTCAGTTTATTATCAATTCATAGAATACTCTGCATAATTGCCATAGCAGTTATAATCTTGAAGATTACAGTATCCTCAAATATGCAGCACTGTAGTAATATATTTTCTGAGAAAGTCAGAATACCCTCTTGAACGTGTAAAGGCATAGAATAATGTCATAATACATATACTCATGGACAAGAATTAGGAAGAATATATAAAAATGAAAACAGCCTGGTGTTCTATGATTATTAATATTTTCCTTTGACATTTTTTCTTTTTACTGTTTGTTACAAGTAAGAAAAACTAGAAGAAAAAAATCTGGAAGAAAGTTAAGGAGTAAACGAACCAGAAGACAGTTCTGAGCAGTTCTTCCGTGCTCTTGCTGCTCATGAATCTAATTACTAACATGCTGTTTGTTGGTAATCTATTCAGGTGTTTCTCAAATTATGTAGTTCTTTATGAATCTTAAGTCACTTTCTTTTTTTTTTTCCTTAAGTCACTTTCAAGTGCTAGCCATCTAACTTATAAAATAATCGACCTCTTGATTAGTAAAATACATCTTTAAAAGAAGGACTGAGCAAAGTGTATGCTAAAAATACCTTCACTAGTGGGAATTTGGAAATTTTATTTTAAAAGCTCTGGGAGTTGGTGATGGACAGGGAAGCCTGGCGTGCTACAGTCCATGGGGTCACAAAGAGTCGGACACGACTGAGCGACTGAACTGAACTGATTTTAAAGAGACTCGCATGAATTTTTCATAATGTCCTAGGAGACCAAAAGCAAGCAAGCCAGGTCTCAGCATTTTGGGGGCAGAGTTTAGGCACAGAACATCTGGGTTTAGTTGGAAAGATAACTCAGTTGCCTTCCCTTGTTCTATGCAGGTTCCCATTTGGGAGATAGCAATATGAAATTTTTTTTGCCCTTTCTTTAGGCTATTAAATATTTCTTTTTTCACTGCAATTCTAAATACTAGTTACTTTGGTTCTAAATACTGAGATTTTTCACTTTGCTGAGAAAAAGCAGGCTGCTTCTAGGCTTTCTACTGTGGTTCTTTCCTTAGTGGAATCCAGTGATTTGGAGCGGTGTATTGTCATGCCCTAGAGCCTGTAGTGTAGGTAATACTGAGGGAAAATTCCTTCTTTATGAGATATGGTGGTTCACGTGACGTTCTCCTGCAGGACTCGGGAGGTGAGGTCGGTGAGGAAGCTGTGGATGAAGGCTCCGGTCGGGTTAATGAACAAGCCAGCTTTGCTGTAAACAAGCTACGAGAACTAAATGAGAAACTTGAGTATAAAAGGCAAGCTCTAAATTCTATTCAAAATGCGCCAAAACCCGACAAAAAGGTAACTCTTCCATTTTCAAGGTTGTCTGTAAAAGTTGCCATTTTTCTAATTTGATAGATAGAAATTCTGTAAGTTCCACTCTTTTTGTTTTTATGGGTTTGGGGTTTTTTTGCTTAGAGTATAGAATTAGGGGACATTTGTCTTTTACCTGTTAGGGTCTGGTTTGTGTTTTCCATCCTCGGCTATAACCCTGTCTTTTATCTGACTTGTCTGCAGTGCCTTTGGGAAAGGCTGAACCGCCCCTTGTGACATAGTTGATTCTGGAAGTGAGTTAACTAAGCAGGGACAATCTTAATATATATATATTTTTTTTCTTTCAAACACTCCAAGCACAACTTAGATCATCTCATAGAACTATGCAAGAAATAGATTGTTTGGGGACTTCCTTGGTGGTCTAGTGATTAAGACTTTGCTTCCAGTGCAGGGGATGCAGGTTTGATCCCTGGTCAGGGAACTAAGATCCCATATGCCATGCTGTGTGGAAAAAAAAAAAAAAAAGGATTGTTTTGCTAGAAACGAAGAGAATTTGAAAGTTAAAAAAAAATGTAAACAGCATCTCACCCAGGCGGTGGTGCAGCCTCTTGGTTTGCATTCCTGCTTTGTGGGTCTGACAAGGAGGTTTCCCTTAACGTAGCTGCGGCTGGCACTCTTTGCTTTGCCAACCTGATCTCCTCTGGCACCTTCTGTAGGTGCATTCAGAAGCCTCAGTGATGAGTAAGTGCAGCAGGATGAAGAACCAGAGAAACAGAGTGAACAGAGAAACCTGCCCTGGCGGGGCGGGGTGGGGGCGGGGGGCGCAAACATGTTGACGGTGGAACCAAGGATGAAACAATTACAGCCTGTACTGATGCTACAGTGCAGGACAAGCTTGCTGCAGGCTCTCTCAAGAAGGAACAGGTCCCTGTAGACTGCATGATCAGGAGAGTTTTGAGGCAAAGCTACTGGCTTCAAATAATAGAGTTGTGTAAATTGCAGGGTGTCTTTCCCTTGATCTGTGTCTTCTGTAATGTCTTTCTTTCTTTCTTTGTAGTTTTCATTGTAGGAATCTTTCACCTCCTTGCTAAAGTTCATTTCTTAAGTATTTTGTGATTTTTTTTTTTATGCTATTGTAAATGGAACTGTTTTCTTAATTTCCTTTTTGGAGTATGCATTGTCAGTATATAGAAACAAAGCTGACTTGTGTGTGTTGATTTGGTAACCTGCTACTTTCATGAACTGCACAGAGTTTTAGATGGTTTTGTAACTCCCGGGATGTTTTCCCCTGTGACAGATTGTTTCTAAATTGAAAGAGGAGATAATTCTAATAGAGAAAGAACGCACAGACCTCCAGTTGCACATGGCGCGAACAGACTGGTGGTGTGAGAACCTGGGCTTGTGGAAAGCCTCCATCGCCAGTGGAGAGGTAGGTACGACTGCTCCCCTTCCCAGTTGATTACGTATTTGTTCCCAGAGTGTTAAGTTTGACTTTATCAGATTAGATTTTGTCCCAAAGAATTAGGGTTGGGAATCGAAAGCTTATATTCATCCTTCTGGACTGCACTGGTCCTGCCTTATTCGCTCCGTATCTCCGTTCTGCTTCCTGACCAGGAGCTGTTTGTTGGGTTGCCTGGTATAGATCTCGTCTCCCTCCCCTTGGGACAGAACGTTGTCCTCGTTCACGAATCGTAAGCAACTTTCAGATAGAAACAGTTGATATCCTCAAATTACCAATTTCCTTTTCTACCGAGGGTTGAAAAAAAATGGAAAACACGACTTGAAATTTGGAGATAAAAAATTTTTAATGTATTTCTGATTGATCCATCCTGCTGATGTCAGTGGCTCAAACATCAGTAGCTCTAAGATCTTTAATAATGAATATTTCCTCCTGGAATTAGAAAATATTTTGCTCTTCTCTGAGGGACATGGGACAGTAGTTTTCAGAATACACCATATCGCTGTTTTTGAATGTAAAAACAATTTCATTTGATGGAAAAATGCTTTATACATTTATATCATTAGTGTAAACTTCCTTTCCATCTAACCGACTGTTGACACCTGGAGAAGAAAGTCAGGTCCACCCTACCTAGAGATTATCATGCTAAGCAGAGAAAGTCAGTATCATATAATATCACTTGTGGAATGTGAGTTGAAAAAATGATATAAATGAATTTATTTATAAAACAGAAACAGACTCACAGATTTTGAAAACAAACTTATAGTTCAGTTCAGTCATTCAGTTGTGTCTGACTCTTTGCAACCCCATGGACCATAGCACGCCAGGCTTCCCTGTCCATCACCAATTCCCAGAGCTTGCTCAAACTCATGTCCATTGAATCAGTGATGCCATCCAACCATCTCATCCTCTGTTTTCACCTTCTCCTGCCCTCAATCTTTCCCAGTATCAGGGTCTTTTCCAGTGAGTCAGTTCTTCGCATCAGGTGGCCAAAGTGTTGGAGCTTCAGCTTCAGCATCAGTCCTTCCAATGAATTATTCAGGACTGATTTCCTTTAGGATTAACTGGTTTGATTTTCTTGCAGTCCAAGGGCCTCTCAAGAGTCTTCTCAAACACCACAGTTCAAGAGCATCAAACTTACTGTTACCAAAGGGGAAAGGTGTGGGGTGGTGGGGGTATAAATTAGGAGGTTACAATTCACACACACACACACACACACACACACACACACACACTCTACTGATGCTCAGTGTGACTGTTGGTCTCCATCATTGTTTCATATGTCTGGACCAGTGCTCAACTCCTGAGATTTTCAAGGGCCCATCTGTCCAATTTATCTGTGTCCATCCCTGCTTTTCTCATCATCAGTGGCCTGACACTCTTTCTTGGGGAAAGGCTTAGAATTCACAAATCTGAAATTCCCTTCTAGTTTAGGAAGCAAAACCATGCACATTCTCCAGGTGCCGGCCTGAAAGCCATGCCACGTGAGCGCTTACCGAGTGCCCTCAGTGTGCCTTTGGTGCTTGTTGTCCTCCCATTAAGGTGCAGAGCCGGGTGCCTTTGTTGAGGGGAAGGGGGACAGCGGGTCAGGGGAGGTTGCCCAGAGCCTGGAACACCGTGAGAAACACTTAGTCACTGCTGATGGAATCACCTTTGGTGTAGAAGTCTAGAAAGGGGCATTCAGGGGATGTGGTGTCAAAAGGTATAAAAGAGGAGCCCCTGGGGATGGGGTACAAACAGATTCTGTTACCTCCCCAGCTTTGCTCAGAGCTGCCTCTGGCATTTCACAGTTGCTTGTAATTGTCTTCCAAAGGCAGATACTGAGGAGGGGAGGGAAGGAGGAAAAACCCTCACAAGGCCCTTTGCCCTGGTCATCAGCTGTTACTCAGGAGCTTGCTGTGACCTTGGTCCCTGAAAAGATAACAGCAGTGGACACAGAGGGGTCATCTGACCGCCCAGCATCCACGAAGCACCCCAGTGAGAACGGTGGAGGAGCTGTGCGCTCCCGGGACAGTCGTGGGCTGTCTGTGCTCTACCTCCTGCCTCCCACAAGGGACGGTGGTCCTCCTCCCCGGTGGGGCTCAGCTGGTGCTCAGCAGAATTGCGTCCCTTTGCTTTGCTTCTCTGTTTACTCTTTTGTCTCTAATTCGGTTCATGACGCTAATTCAAGCTTCAATTCAGCGTATTTTCTTTTTGTTTCTTCTCTAATCCATTTACATTAGGAGCAATGGTGGCCTTTTCTGAATTATGACAGGGTGTGTGTGTGAGTGCTTAAGAGTTGTCTTCAGTTGGGAGGTAGAGGAAATCATGTCTCCCAATGTGAAATTTCATGAAAACAGAAACCACGGTGTGTGGAGTCCTGTGTTAAACTGGGGAAGTCCCCCATCCTTCTCTGAGAGAGGTTTTGATCTCACACACCTGTCTGCTTACTGTTAATTTGCTTTTTCAAGGAAACACAGTTAGGATGTTGAGTCCACTAGGCTAGTTTTCTTTTGCCGCGGAGCAAATTTTCTCACATTTCATGGCTCAAAACACCACCCATTTCTTAGCTCACAATTCTGCAGGTTGAGAGTCCAGCTGTGTGACTGGATTCTCTGCTCACTATATCGTAAGGCTGAAGTCAGGTGGCTAGCCAGACTAAGTTCCTGTCTGGAGAATCTGGGGGAAGTCTACCTCCAAGTTCATTCAGGTTCTTGGCAGAATCCAGTTCCCGGTGGGGCTGAGGTTTCTGTTCTCCTGCTGTCAGCCTGGCATTGTTCTCAGGTCCTAGAAATACTCCATATCTTTCCGCGTGGCCCAGTCCATCTTTTTGCCAGCACTGCATGTCAGATCCTTCTTGTGCTTCCTCTTTTTCTACTCACCAAAGAAATCCCTCTGCTTCTGCAAGGGCCCCTGAGGTTAGGATAGGCCCGGTTTCAGGTGGGCTGTGCCCTCTAAGGTAGCCTAAAGCCAGAGCAGAGCCCGTCCTTTTCAAGTCCTGGGGACCGTGCGGGACCTGCACGCCCAGGAGAGGGCGCCTGGAGGGGTGCGGGGATCTTGCCTGCCACGTCTGCTCACCGTGCTCTTTCTTGCTGTTGTGTTCACCTGTTTCTCCAAGGTCACAGAAGAGAACGGCGAGCAAATGCCCTGTTACTTTGTCACGGTAAGCTTACAGGAAGTTGGAGGAGTTGAAACCAAGAACTGGACAGTCCCCAGGAGGCTCAGTGAGTTTCAGAATTTACACCGGAGACTTAGTGAGGTACGAACGCTTGTGGCACAGGCTTAGAATTACTGAGCGAGAAGAGATCTCAGGGCCCATTTCCGTTTTAACGACACAGGGAAACTGGTCCCTCTTTCCCCTTTGCTGTTGACACTGGAAAAGTGGTATTTTCAGCCTGATGGTTGGAAATTTACTTGTGGGTCAACTGTCTAGTCTAGTCTGAGTCTTTGAATACACAGATCACTGTCTGACTTCCGTTGAACCCAACAGAATCCCAGAGCTGGAGGACAGCCGAGGGTATCTCTGGCCAGTGGTTTCAAAGCTGCCAGTTGTGACCCGTTAGAGGATAACGGGATCCGTTCGGGGTCACAGCAATAGAGAGTAGAACATACTGCATTGCATCACACAAAGGAATGGGTCAGTGAAGTGCGGTGTTCGAAGGCACAGACTCTGGGGCCAGGTTGCCGGAGTTTGCCTCCAGTTTGGATCCTCTCTTCCCTGGTCACCAGCTCATGACTGGCCCTGCCGCTCCATCTGTCTGTGCCTCTCTGCCCTCATCAGTGGGCACAGATACGAAGTGCCATCTCAGCCGCCTCCCAGAGCTGTTGTGAGAATAAAAGGAGTAACCACGCACAAAGCGTTTAGAAGAATGTGCTGCACGTAGCAAACATTATTTGTTTTTATTAGTAGTAATTACAGTCATAGTGGGCTTTCCTGGTGGCTCAGTGGTAAAGAATCCACCTGCCAGTGTAGGCTTGGGTTCCATCCCTGGGTTGGGACGATTCGCTGGAAGAGGAAACGGCAGCCCACTCCACTATTCTTGCCTGGGAAATCCTATGGACAGAGGAGCCTGGTGGGCTACAGTCTGTGGAGTCGTGAAGAGTCAGACACGACTGAGCCGCTAAACACACGCATAGCTGTTACTCACGCCAGACTTCTCGTACAGTGTCTGGCAGGACACAGGATTTAATTCACAAAGAAAAGCCTGTTGTTATTATTTATTAACATCCATTATTATTATTATTAATATATTTACATTCTGCACTTTGCCCCGAAAGGCAGTAATAAAGCTGGTTCTTCCCATGCTCTACTTTTGTCAACCGTGATAACGTTTTACAGATGTGTTGTAAGCAAAACACAGTCCAAGAGAAAAACTCTTGCCATGAGTCAGTTGTCCATACCCAGAACCCTGTGCTCTGTGCTGTTGTGCAGGCCCGTCTTCCCAGCCTGGCTCCAGGATTTCCAGCTTCCAGGCACTTGTCAGTCTAGGGACGAGTCTTAGTTTTTCTCGTCACATGTCCTGTTCCTCCGTATTCTTTGAGCCTGGTTAGAACAGGTAGGTTTTCAAGGTATTCAGTCTCAGAGGAAATGAATACAAGAGGAAGTTACTTGGTTTGTTCTTATTAAACATCTAAAATAAATTTTTAAAGCTTTAAATGTAATTTTGAGATAACTAACATTTATTTCTTTTCCCTCACAGTGTTTCCCTTCTTTAAAAAAAGTCCAGTTGCCTTCTCTTAGCAAGCTGCCTTTCAAATCTGTAGATCAAAAGTTTATGGAAAAGTCAAAGAATCAATTAAATAAGTTTTTACAGGTAAGCCACTGAAAACTTTTTGGATGTGGAAGGAAACATTAGTTACTTGGGGTTAAACTGACTCCATTCTAAGGGTTTGCCTGTTCGCCTTCTATTCTCACACGTCATGCCAGATCCTCAAAATATCTTTGGTTTAGGGTTTGGGGTATTTGGGGTTTTTTTTCTTCTTTGTTTTTATTCTTTTTGTTTTTCTGTGTGTGTGTGTGTGTGTGTGTGTGTGTGTGTTTTTGGTAGTTAAACTATTGTTGTTGTTCAGTCCTAAGTCCCGTCCAACTCTTTGTGACCCCATGGACTGCAGCACGCCAGGCTTCCCTGTCCTTCATCTCCCGGAGTTTACCCAAACTCATGTCCATCGAGTCGGTGATGCCATCCAACCCTCTCATCCTCTGTCGTCCCCTTCTCCTTTTGCCTTCAGTCTTTACCAGCATCAGGGTCTTTTCCAGTGAGTCAGCTCTTCACATCAGGTGGCTAAAGTATTGGAGCTTCAGCATCAGTCCTTCCAATAAATATTCAGGGTTGATTTCCTTTAGGATTTTCTGGTTTGATCTTGCAGTCCAAGGGACTCTCAGGTGTCTTCTCTAGCACAATTTGAAAGTAGCAATTCTTTGGTGGTGCTCTGCCTTCTTTACAGTCCAACTCTCATATCTATACATGACTTCTGGAAAAACCATAGCTTTTGGCTCTATGGACCTTTGTTGGCAAAGTGATACCTCTGCTTTTTAATACACTAAGTTTGTTACAGCTTTTCTTCCAAGGAGCAAGTGTCCTTGCTTAATGTGTCCTTAAATTAAGCAAGTGTCCTTAATTTCATGGCTGTAGTCACCATCTGCAGTGATTTTGGAGCCCAGGAAAATAAAATCTGTCACTGTTTCCACTTTTTCCCCATCTATTTGTCATGAAGTGATGGGACCAGATGTATAGATAGAGAATATGCAGATACCATGTGTAAGGCTTTCTCCGGTTTTGTAGCTGGACACAACCTTGTAACTAGCATCCTGGCCCAGAGACAGGGTGTCTCCTGTCCCACCAGCATCACCACAGGGGACCAGAGTCCTGACTCCCAACCACGTAGTTACAGCTGGTTTTGAACATGAATGAAGGGTGTGGACCCGCTTCTGTGTGACTCCTTTCACTCAGGGTGATGGTCCTGAACTTCTTCATTGCAGACCATCTTTGATTTCCTTTTCCTTCTTGTTTTCACCGGTGAATGGGCTTCTCCTTGTGCACACCCGCCACAGTCCGTTCGTGCTCTTGCTGATGGGCGTTCAGAGAGTTTGCAGCCAGAGACTGTGCGGGGGAGCAAAGCTGAAGCTGCCACTGCTGGTCTCTGGTGAATATCTGCTGGAGCGGGGGCATAGGGGGGGGCTCCCTGGATTTTGGGGGTTTTCATTTATCCTCAGTGGTCAAGCAGTTTGTACCTCTCATCAGCAGCATGCAGGGTTCTGGTCGCTCCACACTGGACCGTTTTATTTTGTGAAGTTAAAATTGTGTCTATTTTTCTGTCATGTCACCTGTCTTCTCCATATTGCTTTGCAGGAGTTGGGTGTGTGGTTTGGATGTAAGTCTCTTGTCAGAGCCTGTGCTGTGGGTTGCCTTTTCAGTCTCTTAATGAGTTCTTTTAATGAGCATAATTCTCAATTTTAGTCCAATCTATCCTTTTTTTTTCCTTTTTGTGCTTAATGCTTTTTGAGCTCTTTGCCTACTGCATGGTCCTAAAGATAGTCTCCTGATTTCCTCTAAACACTTGTTTTCCTTCAGTCTATGTTTAGAGAATAAGACCGGACAAAGCTATGCTGTCTCCAGTAGCAACCACTATTTATCTTTTCCTTAGCTGGGGCCTCTGTCTTCTGACTATAATTAAGTCACTCACACCATGGGCTGCCGAGTCCTAGTTCTCAGAGGCAGGGCATGAACCTTCACCTCATAAAACACTGTTTGCCAATGAAGAAGTAGCTGGAAGTCCTGGGACTTAATAGATGTTGCAGATTCTCAATAGAGGCTATATTATAATCAGTTGAATCAGGTGTACGGATCATAGTTAAATTAGGTAAATTTTAGCTAGAGTTCCCTTACAGGTGTTAATCAGTTTCTGCTTTTCTCTCATATATTCATTTCTCTCTAAAGATAACATGTATGTGTTGTTATAAATATATAAATTTGTGTGTGTGTGTGTCCATCAGGAAATAAAATAGTTGCATCTTTGAAAAGCTTTCCGAGTTTAATTATGGCAGAAGTGGGACAGAGAATCATTTATGTTTAAGTGCTCTTACAGAAATATTACCAGGCTCTGGGCCCCTCCAGCTGACCCTTGCATTTCCTTGCAGCCTCTGCTGTTGGGGAAGGGAGGGTCTCCAGGAAGGGAGGGTTGTTTGGTGCTGCCAGCCTTTCAGCCACCTTTCCAGCTGTGCTTCAGAGACCAGGGCACCCCTGAACTTCTGAGGATATGGAGAGGGGCCAGGCTTGCCCCTCTTGGGTTGCTGGTGATGGAATTGGTTCGTGGTCCCCGCCCTGGTGCCAAGAGGAGCATGTGCTCTGCGCTGCCACTAGGTGGCGCGGGTGAGGCTGAGGGCGGGGACCACCTGCCTGAACAGGGCAACAGCTTCCCAGGGAGCGGCTTGTCTTTCCATCAGGAGGACTGTAAGTCAGGAAGTAACTGTTTTAATTTTTTTTCATTTCCTCAAAGACTTTATTTGAAAGTGCTCACTGTTTGATATATTTAGGTAGGTTACACAGCCGACTGAAGTTTCATAATATCGTCCCACAAATGGGAAAAGCAAAATGTAAAAGGTTTAGTCTGAAAGGCAGATATTATTAGGTCCACAGGACCTTCTAGAAAAGACGATTTCCACTGAGTGTGTGTTTATGTGAATATTTACATACGGGTCCCTGTCGAGGCAAACTAATAACAGATATTTAGTAATCTAGCTGATTGTTCCTCACGCGCAGACGCCTTACTCCAGCCGTCCCCCCAACTACGCTGCAGCTGCTTCTGGGGGTGACCCTGCTGTCTGCTCTTCCCGGAATGCCCTGTACACTTGTCGCCTCCTATCCACAGCCCTCCTCCACTCTCTGCCACATGCAACGACATGCTCTGAGCCCTCGGGGGGAAGGATTGGGACTGGGATTCTCTTCTCAGCATTAAAATGTGATAAAATCCCAATTATACCTTCCCCCATGGACATAGTCTTTGAGAACATGTCTAACTTTTCATACATAATTAATTTCTTTTCCTTCATAATAGAATATAACTTAGTCCAAACACTTAACACGTCCTGAATCATTTCCATGTTTATGGTTGTTGTATTATTTGAGGCTTACCATTAGTTACCCGTTCCTATGACTTTATGAAGGAGTGTCAGAGTGTAGATTAGCCAGGAAATCAAGGTGGAAGGAGAATACCTCACTCCTGCTCATCCACGCTCACGTACTGCTGAGCATTTAAGGCTCTGTGAAAGGAATAAACGCTCAGGGGCCGGGAAGGCAGTAGCGAGTCCAGCGGCCCGTGCCCGCAGTCTCCTTCCCACGCCTGAGGCAGAACCTCCAGCCTCAGGCCAGTCTTCTGCAGGACACAGGGAGCTGACCACCGCTGGAATGTGGGGGGCCGGGGGCGGGGTGCCCCTGGGACCCCAATCCCCAGCGTGGCAGTATTGGGCATGCTCAGAGGGGCTTTTCCAGGGAGGGTCATAGGGTTTATCAGATGTCAACTTGCATCTGAACAAAGATAACACAAACCTCATGGGGCAGCTCCTCTCTTCTCCTCTCCCAGCAGAGAGGGTTCTGCCCTTAGAATCCGAGTTCCATCCCCCAGGGGGTCACCCCATCCGTGGGGCAGGATTTCTCATTGGTTCATTTATCCCGCAATCCCGTGTCTGTGAGTACCAGACACTTGCACATCCTTAGGGTCACATCGTTGACTTCCTGTCTTGCCAGGAGCACCTGCTTTGCACAGAAACGAACCTGACAATGTCCTCCTCTCCTCTCTCCTAAGGCCAGACAAGCACATAGAGAACTTGAAGGAAATTTCCAGTTTAGGGGCCAATAAAAAGTTACATAATTATGTAAGCACGCACCACCTGGGGAGTGTGGCAGCCCAGTGACAGAAAGCTGCCGCCTGGCAGGCAGTTACCACTTTGTGGCAGCACAGAGCTCTTCGCTCAGCTGACGTGCAAAGTCCGCAGGTAGCCATGAAACTGGTTGAATGAGATCCTGGTGTGCTGTGCAAATACGTACCTTGTTCCAACACAGACGAGCGACAGTTAAGTTGACTTTGAAAGGTGGTGGCCCCTGAATCTGCAGGCGGTTTGCAAAGCTAGACTTTTCTGTTGCCCCAAGCCATGAGTTCTCTTGTGGGCCAGTATCTCCCACCAGCAGAATGGTAAGGGAGCTCCAGTCAACCTACCCAGAGTTGTTTGCCATTGAGATCAGTGAGAATTGGGCTAATGCATTTTCTTTCAGGGGGAAAGGATAATGGTTTTAGATTCAGAATTGCGAGGAAAGTACACTTCCTGAGATAGCCAGCTCTTCATCTTGATGTTGGGGGCTCCCAGTGCATAGACGTGTAGGAAGAATTAATCCTTTTTCTCCCACAGAATCTGCTTTCAGATGAAAGACTGTGTCAGAGTGAAGCACTTTATGCCTTTTTGAGCCCTTCTCCTGACTACCTCAAGGTTATTGACGTGCAGGGGAAAAAAGCCAGTTTTTCATTAGCCTCGTTTTTGGAAAGACTCCCTCGCGACTTCTTCTCCCATCAGGAGGTGAGCTGTCTAAAGGTTATGTCTTTGAAACGTATTTAAGCGAACGTCTTCTTGGAGGCTGTGTGAAGTAGCAGGTGTTTGTGGCAGGCCTGCTGCACGTGGGGACAAAGCAACCCCCTTGAGTTACCATTGCGGTCGTGTTGGGGGACAGGATGGGTAAGCAGGTAGGTAGGTGGGATGCGGCCAAGGTTCTGGGGAAGCCCCTCTACGGGAGGTGGCCTGACTGTTCCCCAGGATGGGGACCTTCACTTTGGAGGAGTTGGAGCTGATAATGAGATTCAGGACATAAGGATGTGTTAGGGAACAGTCAGCAGGTCTTGGACTGGGGGATGGCTCCGGGAAGGGGGCTGATGGAAGATGAGGCAGAGGGTAGAAGGAGGGGCAAGGCCGTGCCAGGCTGTGGGGTTCAAGCTTTATCCTCGGGATGGAAAGCTGTGGTGTGTTCCAAAGCCAGATGAACCTGGCAGTGATGTGAGTGGGTGAAGGAGTGAATAGAGGGAGACAGTGGACGTGGGTGATCTCATACCCGGGCTTCAGGCTTCCCTCCAGCGGGCTCCTTACTTGGGCTGCGACCCTCACCTGGCTCTCCAGCAAGTTACCTGAGCCCGTCTCTGAAATCTGGCATCTCTGTAGTTCAGTGAAAGACCCCTCCACCTCTTCACTGGAATTGGTTTAATGAGTTTGGACAGAAGGAAGTGACCGTAGAAGGAGCGTCTGCTGCATCATGAGCTGGAGCGGAGCCCACAGGGGATCCCATGCCCACCTCCCTCCCGAGCAGTGTGTGTGGCCCCTGCATCTGTCTTGGGTGAATGACCTGCTTTCCGTGACTTTTCTGTTACCCCAGGAGGAGGCAGAGGAGGACAGTGACCTATCAGATTATGGTGATGACGCAGATGGAAGGAAGGATGCCTTGGCTGAACCGTGTTTCATGTTGATTGGGGAGATTTTTGAACTTCGAGGAAGTAAGCCTCTTTGTTACGATTCAATGGTGTTTTCAGGTTAAGTGGCTATACACATGTGGACACACGTATATTTAACATCCCTTTGTTCCTGAAGCAGATATGTATTTATATCCATTCAGCAAATACTTTCACAGGCCAGCCAGACACCAAGGTCGGCTCTTAGGACAGGTTTCATCTCTGTGCTCCTGGAATGCAGGGTCCTGATTGACCCTGCACCGTGTTCCTCTGAATACAGAAAGCTGGAATGCTTTGAATTTCTTTTCATGGGACTTAGCACAGCCTCATGCTTTATCACCAAAAGGTATACAAAAATTGATTTTGCGCAGCAGAGGAAGAGCCACTTGTTAAAGGTGAGTATGTGGCCAGGGACGCAGGGATGGCCAAGTCTGCTTTCAGCCATGTCTCTGCCCCAGAGCAGTGGTCATCCATGGAGGCGTGAGGGACTTTTGTCCCTGGTGGACACTGGGTGTGTCTGGAGACATTCCTGGCTGTCACAGCCTGTGGGGTGGCACCTCAGGCATCATCTGGGTGGAGGCCAAGGCTGCTGCATCTACAACCCCCAGCGCCCTGGGAAGCCCCACAACACAGGGTTCTCCTGACCTGAGTAACAGCAGTACCACATTGAGAAATCCTCCCCTGACGGCCCCTGGGGGAGATGGACTTCAAAGAAACGAGCATCGAGAGGATCAGGAGACTGTTCTGCTCAGACCTGCACGGGTGCCTCTGTCCCAGAGCAGCACTGGGTCAAAGGTCAGACTGCACTGCTCGGCTCTTGTCTCTATTCTTGAGTGGGACCCTCTGCCCACGCTCACCTTGCACAGCCCCCATGCTCTGAGTCATGAGGCCAGCATACTCAGGCACACCTGGAGCCTGAGGTGTGCTAGCTAGAGGTGCTGCTGCTGCTAAGTCGCTTCAGTTACGTCCGACTCTGTGCGACCCCAGAGACGGCAGCCCATCAGGCTCCCCCGTCCTGGGATTCTCCAGGCAAGAACACTGGAGTGGGTTGCCATTTCCTTCTCCAATGCACGAAAGTGAAAAGTGAAAGTGAAGTCGCTCAGTCGTGTCCGACTCTTAGCAACCCCATGGACTGCAGCCTTCCAGGCTCCTCCGTCCATGGGATTCTCCGGGCAAGAGTACGAGTGGGGTACCATTGCCTTCTCCAAGCTAGAGGTGCTACAGGTGCCTAAAGGCACACCTGAGTGCCTAGAAAAGGAAGCACATGGGAGGCGCCAGGTTTCACAAGCATAGTCATGCCACCAGCCAGTACGTGTTGCCCTGAGAGTGTCCGGGCCTCTGTCCCCTTGGATGAGCATTTCTTCCCTTGGGGCAAAGACAGTGCTGAGAGTCGGTCCTACACAGGAGGTAGGCTGTGTGTAGCTTCTTACTTATATACCCCTTAACATGCCACTTAAAGAATTCTGTGCAGATGAAGAAACTTCCAAGGGCTGTTATAAACTTGAGCACATCTTTTTTTGTCTTTTAATCCTCAGTGTCTGTTATGATGCCTCATCCGTGATCCATAGTAGGTGATCAATAAAATGCTTGGGTAGATGAATGAATAGGCAAGAAAATTTTTAGTGCTGGGATTGCTTTGGTCATTTAAGTTTTTCTTTCTCTAATGTGTGTGTTAGTCACTCAGTTGTGTCTGACCCTTTGCGACCCCCTGGACTGTAGCCCAGCAGGTTCCTCTGTCCGTGGAATTCTCCAGGCAAGAATACTAGAGTGGGTTGTCATGCCCTTCTCCAGGGGATCTTCCTGACTCTGGGATCAAACCTGGATCTCCTGTCTGGCAGGCAGATTCTTGACTGACTGAGCCACCAGAGCAGCTCAGTGGTTTCTTTCTTCCTCTAAACCAAATCTAAAATAATCTGCAGACACTTTAGGAACTTACGTTTTAGCTATAACTCCATAGGTGAAACAAAGACATCTCAGAGGTAGAGTCTTCAGTGAATTTACAGTATAAGGGTTCCCAAAATGTATTCACATTGAGCAACAGACACAATTAAATTCTAAACTCCAGGCAGAGGTTTATATATAAGGATGTTCATTTGAGTGTAATTTTAATAATGAAAATTTGGAACTAAGTCAAACTTCAGAAACAGGTGGTAGTTAAATTAAGCACTATCCACATGATGGAGTACTGTCTAAGTATGAAGGATCCTTTCAGATGAAAAAGCTATAGCTGGTCTATATTTTAGACACTTTGAGATGTTTGCTAATGTTTGTATAGGCAGGAAAAAACCTGTCCTCCACCCACCGAGAGTCTGACTCTTCCTCAGTGAAATCTGGTCCGTTAAACCGTGACTCCTCCAGAGCTGGTAACAGTGAGAAAGCACCATCTTTGCCTTTGGTCAGTGTGTTCTCTCTGCCACAGGGAGACTGAGAGAGAGGTGGACGTGTCAGAGGCAGTCAGGCCAGGAGTCAGGCCCCAAGTCCTGTCTCCGCGGCGTGCACTTCCTCCTCGTGCCTGCTCAGAATGTTTGGTTTTGCTAGTGACATTTCAGAGGGCAATAAACAGGACATCATTGATAATGAGATGTGATTTATTTGCCATCAGCTAAATCCTAGTGTTGCTGCAGCTGCCTCATGGCTTTGAAGGGATGAGTCCTTGGAAGGAATAATGGGTGTGTGTGTGTGTGTGTGTGTGTGTGTGTGTTGGGGGACTAGAGAAGGTTAGGAAAACACAGCAGAGTCAAGGGAATTGGTGGCGGGAGAGAATTTGTAGCAGAGCTAGTTTTGGTTCCTGCTCTAGTTCAGTTTATGAAAAGGGACCAGAAATACAGCTGTTTTAAACATTTATGACCAGGCACTCGGCTGTCAGGCATTCTTCCTGGAGCCGCCCGTGTCCTAGACCCTCTCTGGGTGTGGCCACCTCTCTGCTGCCCTAGAAGTTGCACAGAAGTGATCCTCCCCGACAGACACATGCCTCCCAGGTGCTCTGAATTCCATCAAACATGAAGGGCACTTCTAGGCATGGTTCTGATTCCAAGACAGGACTCTTGCTTGAAGGATTGACATTACTGCACCTGGACACATTTTAAAAGTTAGAAATGACTTGAGAATGTTTTCAAGCCTAGTTCCAAGTCTGTGTTAACTGCTATTGATATTTGTACAGAGGTGTTTGTGAATTTACTCATTTTTTTCTTACTGGTGCAGGAGACCTGAACTCCTGGCTCCATCATAGCCAAGCCATGTGTCAGGAGCTAAACATTTCAGTTCACGGAGGTGAATATATAAACGGAATATTTGGTTTTGATTCTAATTTGCAGGTCAAAAATACCCGCACAGCATTTCCTTGCCTTCTTTTGGTTTATATTCTACACTTAAAGCAATGTGTCTCCTAATCTAATGCTAATAGTTAAGAGTTTAGGTCTGTAGGCCGCACCCTTCACAAAACTCTTTGACACAAAATATCGACACGATTCTTTGAGCAAAAAAAAAAAAGTCCGTGTTAACACTGCCCTTTCCCAGGTGAGGCGCCAGAGGCTGGGAGGAGGGGATGGCGGCCGCCTGCTCCAGGCAGTGGCGCAGGTGCGCCGGGTCCATGGCTCACTCGGGATCCTGGGTCTTCCCAGTTCCCCTTTCTTCCCCCACAGGCATAAAATATATAAAGCCCCTGGTCTACACAGCAGTATTCAAAGGGAGCAGTTAGATCCAGCAGTTCATAAATATTTCAGAATATTCATCAACATTTGACCACAGATGCTTCTCATTCACAGCACTGTTAGAACATTGGCTTCAAGAAGCCAGACAGAAATCTTCTGTCTGGGTTTGCGCCGTCCGCTAGAAAACAAGACGTCAGCAGCCCAAGGACTCATGAAGCTTTTAGTTCCACTCACTAGCTCAGTTGTTGTTAGGCACTGACAAGCTGAAAAAACAAAAACTGTAGGTTCCATCAGTTGCTAAGTAGAAAATGAAAGCTTATTAGAATTCTCCTGGGTAGCGAAGTTTGCTAACCTGGACGCAAATTCTGGAGCTCATCGCCCCTGACTTGGTGTCAGGACTCAGGTTGAATGACATGGTGAGATTTATGCTTTGTGCTGCTGTGAAGACGTCACAACTGTGATCGCCTGTGGTGATGCTTTCCCTCTGATTTATATTTCAGTGTTTAAATGGGTGAGAAGAACGTTGATTGCTCTCGTTCAGGTCACTTTTGGAAGAACCATCAACAAGTAAGTTGCATGAAATTAGTATTTGAATTCATGCCCTACCTTTTGCCTTAACAGTCAGATTACCTCCACAAATGAGGGTCTCTTAGTTTCTCTTTGTATTTCTGATATGATTCTAAGACTGGAGAGGGAAGCAAATTTCTGCAAGACTCTCTCCCCCAGAACACACGGTGCACCAGATGACAGAAGCTGGCACATGCTCCCACTGGCTGGCCGATGAGGGTCAGAAGACTGTTCTGTAAAGTTCTCTGTTGACCCTGATGGCTGGTTTTAGTACCGTGGGTACAGCATTTTTATGTCACATGATGGGGATCAGTTTAAAGGCTTAGACTCTTGAGCCAAAGCAAAGTAGGGTGAGCAGCGCATGGCTGGTATTTATTTGAAGGGTCTGCAAACCATACTTTTTTTTAAGGCTGAGGTGGCATTAAAATGGTATTTCCTCTTGTTAGATGATACCTGAGTATCCATGAGGGGTGTGTATATCCTGTTACACTGCTATATAAGCCATGTGTATTCTAAACAGTAGCAATTATCCATATACATAAAGGTTATATATACTCTATACCCAGCACGCTTCAACTGTCAGCAACATGACTTCCCTACACAAGAACTGAGACTCAAATGCTAAAATTGAGGGGAAAATCAATTTAACAGCAAAATATGTTTTAAGATGATTATCAGATATTTTTCAAAGTGAAAGATTTAGTTGTCAAATGTAAGTACAAGGCTAAAGTGATAGTTTTATTACACAAATCTTATAAATTTTGTGGGAAACATAATAAAGAACATTTTATATTTTATTCATTTACAAATAGAATATATTTCCTTTGTGGTGATAAACCAAAATTTACTTCTGTTTAAGATTTTTTTTAATGGTGTTAGTGACTTGTTTGGTTGACTCAGTATCATGGGCTTTTGTTTTAAACAGAAAAATGCCCTGTTTAACTTACAGTTTCAGTCTGATGAAAACCTCTTAACCTTAGTACTGACAGGCCTTGGATAAAGTTTTCAGAATGGCCCCATTTTTCTCAGAACTCCGGACTTGCACATTTCTTTTCCAGTTTCAGAAAGTTGTGTGTACGTTCCTTGCTTCAATTTATGATATTGGCTCTTAATGCTAAGATGAGCAGCCATGGGTTGACAGCGGTGAACACATTAGGCAGTGGTTTTCCTGGCCGAGGGAGAGGCACCGGGTAGGCATCTCCAGGCTGCTGGCCCAGGGGGCTCGTCCTCAGGTAGAGAAGTGGCGGAGCACCCTGCCCTCTGCTCTTCTGCCTCAGGCAGACGATGCCACACCATGAAGTTTGGCAGCAGCTCCATGTGCCTCCTGCCTGGTACTGACTGTCATTTCACGTTCCAGAATGGCTTCAGAAGCTTCCTACGGTTTTGGCTAATACAAAGTCAGACTTGAATTGATAGAAAATATGTAGGAGATGGCCTTTGGTAAAAGCCACTCACCTAATTCTAAGTTGCGAATTGAAATTGTCCTTCTTCATTTCTTCATGCAGTGCCCACTCAGTGAGTAACCTAAAGACTCCAGGCAAGACAAGCTGTTTGGTGATGTAGATTTTATTAGGCAGGCCAGCAGGTTCTCTCCTAAAGCAGAAATCCCACTGAATTAATAAAATTATTTTATTTAGTCTAAGCAGTATTGGGAAGTGTCTTAGGAGACATGCAGTTACAGGATTACCATGGTTCTGACTCATAGTCGACTCTGGACTTCACTGGTGACTGGGTTACTCTGTGCACAGTGCTGGGCTTGAAACATCTATTTCAGATACTGTTCCTGAAAACCAGACATCGTCCCTTTAAAAATCTGGTTGGGATGTCAGATTCTTAAAGGGCTGTTTGATTCATTATTTGTGAATTCAGTTTGAAGTCTCAGGCCTTCCTGGTGCTAAGAGTGGAAGGTGATTCTGCTCCCCTTTCCTGCAGAGACCTCCCGCCACCCTCAGGACTGCTCCTCCCGTGAGCTCTGCTGGTCTCGACAGCAGCAGTCCTGTGGGTGGTTGGAACTGGACTGCTGAAGTCGGCTTTATGCAAGACCTGAGTGACCGGGGATAACAGCCACTTACTTATAACTCTGCGGGTCAGGGTCTGTCGGTCTTTATTCCTGTGGGAGGTTGGAGTGGCTGGACGGCAGTGTATCCTCTCAGAGTGCTCCCTTTTGTGGGGTAAGGGGTATCTTCTCCCCTCTTTGCCTTGTGAGCCTGTGAGATGCTTCCCAGGTTGGAGAACTCCGTCCAGCACCCCCTGCCACAGCAGCCCCAAGGGACGACTAGTGAAAAAGCTTGCTTCTCCCCGGGACTGCCAGAGCTCAGGAAAGTCTTCAGGCCATTTTTCGCTGTCTTTACATGGATGGATGTTTTCAGTTTGCAACACTTTATGGAGAAATTAGTATGTTAAGTACTGTGCACAGTTAGAGTAGTTGCCAACTTCAAATGAATCCATCTCCTCTCAGTTCTTGCCTTTCAAAATTGAAAGACACTGTGTGGCAAACATTTAGAGAAGTCAGTAACAGTGGAAATGTGAGCTGCAGCAATGAATGGCCATCAGTGTTACCAAAATGAAAAATAACTTTCAGAGTCAGTGTTTAAAAATCCAATTCCTAGTTTATTCATCAAACGCCTACATCACACTGTATCTTAACCTACCCACTGATGAATGCCTTTTGAGAAACAGAGAATACAATTTTTAAAAACCTCATCTGAGACATATTTTTCTCTTAAAAGACAAATTCGGGACACAGTGAACTGGATTTTCAGTGAGCAAATGTTGGTTTACTACATCAACCTTTTCCGGGATGCTTTTTGGCCCAATGGGAAGCTGGCACCGCCAAACACAATCCCACGCCAAGAACAAAGCCGCGCGCGCAGCCAGGAAACAAAGCAGAGAGCCCAGCAGAAGCTGCTCGAGAACATTCCAGGTGAGGCCTGGGTTCTGCTCCTGAAAGTCGGAGAGAAAGGGAGTGTCGTCAGCCCCACTAAGGCATCTGCCACTTAGGAAACATTATTTACAGTGAAAAAAAGTGATCATACCTTTTTCTTTCAAATCATGTCTTCTCCCTTGCTAAGAAATTATACTGAAGAGTCCCCAAAAGAACAGTACTGGTTATAATTTCACTAGAACAATGTTTTAGATAACATTAGATAACAATATTTTAGAATTTTATACTTTAAACCCCCCTGTTTTGAGAGCTATGGTTTTAACTGGGGTATTAAAATTATAGTCTGTATAAATGCCTGTCAAAAAACTATTTTTTCCTGAAACGCTGGCAAGAACCCACCCCTCATGTTCCTCAGCGCCTTTATGTGCCGTGTGCGCAGGGCATGGCCTCTCACTGGAGGTCTGCGCACGGTGCACTTGTATCAGTAGCAGCTTGGAATATAAACTTAATTTTTCAGATATGCTTCAGAGCCTTGTTGGACAGCAAAATGCCCGTTATGGTATAATAAAAATATTCAATGCACTTCAAGAAAAGAGAGCCAATAAGCACCTGCTATATGTGAGTAAAGCCTCCCAGAGGATTCACTGTTTCTTCAGTTGTACATTTCTGTTCACATACGGGGGTAGATTTTAATTCTTTATACTTGTAATCATTTTTATTACTTATAACTCTGAACCCATTTTCTCTGCTGTATTTTTGTCTCTTCAATTTGCTTTAAAAAAAAAAAAAAACCACTCCCAGTGGATGCCACCTCCTCTTCCCAGCCTGCTGTTGTTTCTCTCTTGTGCTGTAACATCTCTGCCTGACTGCTTCGCTTTGTTATTTCAACAAAGCAAACTGTTTCCTAGCTGTCTGTCTTATCATAGTGAGCAATATTAAATACCCCTGATGGTCTGATGATGGTTAATGGACCATGAAATAAATCAATCTGAATGGAGTTTATAGAATACGGATTCCTTTGGAGAGTAACTTGTTCAGTGAGGAGCATCTCAGGCTTAAAATAAAATTTTAGTCTTAGATGTAGATATCTGAATAAATCTTCAGAGAAAAAGACTTCTTCTTTCTTTCTTTGTTGGTTCAGGTGCTGATGGAACTGCTGCTAACTGAATTGTGTCCTGAGCTGAGAACTCATTTAGATCAACTTAAAGCTTGTCAGGTTTGAGACTGCACAAATAAACCACCAGAGAAATGTCTGTACTAATAGACATGAAACATTTTCCTCTTTTCCACAGAGGGCTTGACTGAGAACCATACTGAACTTTTAGTTACTTCCCTCTAGTTTTATGTGAATGAAGCAGAATTGGGGAGGAAACTTGATGCTGTATATTAGGCAACAGAAAAAAAAAAAACCACAACACTTGTTAATTATTTTTATTTTAATATAAATCCTTTAAAGGACAACATACTGTTTGAAATATAAATGTTGATATGTGATAAGAACCTAGGAAATATTTTAAATATTTATGAAGTTTTGTTTTAAATGAAGAACTCTGAACATTGTACAGTTAATCTCCTCGCTGAGGACTCTGAACATTCCTCTGTTTGTGTGTACTGAATATTGTTGTGCAATGCTTTGTGTGAAGTTATTGTGAAAATTTTCCTGTCTTTATTTTTACCAAAGATTTCCCATAGTTTGAAGCATTTGAAGCAATAAATTATAAAAATGAATCAGAACTCTGATATTTAAGATGCTTGTATCCTTCTCTCAAAAAATAATTTGAAACACTGAAGACAGTTCAGATATATATCAAGTGCCTTGTTTGCAGAAAATGTTGTGCATGTGAGTTCTTCTGTAAGGAGGTATAAAGGTTGTGCCATTCTCCCAGAATGAATGTGAAAAATATGATTTTTACTTGAGTGAGAAGAGCCAAATGGGTGCTTAAAAAGCTGTATTCGGCATTTGGGATGGGAGCTAAATTTTGAAAGACAGGCAGGAATGAGATGGAGAAACAAAGAGGAGGGAAGTTACTTCGTGCTGCTCAGGACTTGACTGTGTCCTCAAGTCTTGGGGACTAGGGCGGGCGTCAGGTGTACGGACGTTGCTTTGTTTTCAGTAGTAGGGCATGGACAAGGACTTAATTTTCCTGCATTTTACCATATTATGCAGTGATAAGGAAACACTTCCCCTTTCTACCCTCCAGGAATACTGAAAGAAACTAATTAAGCAGAAATTCAGTTTGAAATCCATGAAAGAAAAATACTATGTAAATGTATATTAAAATGGCATTGATTATATCATTGTTAGAGCATACCTGCCAAGTTCTTGATATAAAACATAAGTTCTGAAAGAGAAATGATTAAAAATTAGTAAAGCAAATTTTATCTCTGAGATTCTGTTAGCTACAGCTCTTTGATGCTTTTCTCAAACCAAGATATTGTACTTCGGAATGATCATTCACAGCGACACAGAAAAGACATTCAGAGAAGAGAAGCAGAGTGAGGTCAGCAAGCCCAGGAACTTCACAGCAATTACTTGAAGTGTCCATCTTCTGTAATTAAACCAGAGCTGTTATGACTTCTCAATCTTAAGTCTTACCTCTTCATAAGTTATCACCTATAAGGACTTAACCGAAGTTTTGATTTTTCTTTTTTTGTAAACAGTTAATGATCTTGAAGCTTCACCTCCCTTAAAGACTAACTCCAGTCACAGGTCAAGGTATAGTTTTCAGGGGCTCACTTGTGCTAGACGTGCCAGCCTTATGGTAACTACAGTAAACTGAGATTTTAACTTCTGTGTTGGATTCACTTAGGACATGCAAGCATAGCATATCACAAAATATGACATATCAGATTCCTACCCTTAGGATTTCTCAGACCTGTGTTCTAATGGCCGTTAAAGTGGTCTTCACTTTGGAGACTGAAGAGTGACCTATTAAAAGTGCAATTAAAGTCCCCATACACGGCTTTATTGCATTTCTATTTTAAGATTCTTAAAGGCTCAAGGAAATGGACTGAGTGTGGAGAAGAAAATACCAGTTGGGAATATGGATCTTCAAATAACTGAAGAAATGTTCTGTGGATGCTATTAAGAAAACAAGAGCAAAGCAAGTGGGTTTGTATTGTAGAATGCTTTAAGTTAGGTTTTTATGAAATCTTGTAGTGGGCTAGAGAAATGGAAAAGTTGTTCCTGGGGAAGAACAGAGTCTTCAGTAGAGATCCAAAAAGCAAAGGACTGGTTTTCAGGGATGGTTTAAGTTTCTACTCTAAGAGATTTACGGAGAAGTATATGGCCTAAAGTTTGTTGAAATTTCTTCCCTTTAGATAAAGACAAAATGAAGTTCAAGTAATACAGACAAACCAGGACATGAAACAAAAGCAGGTAGTTTTGTGCCATTTGATACTTCATTAGTGACCAGCGCCTACATATTAATTGTATTTTACCAGTGCTAAGATCGGAGAAGGCAATGGCACCCCACTCCAGTACTCTTGCCTGGAAAATCCATGGACAGAGGAGCCTGGTGGGCTGTAGTCCATGGGGTCGCTAAGAGTCGGACATGACTGAGTGACTTCACTTTCACTTTTCTCTTTCATGCATTGGAGGAGGAAATGGCAACCCACTCCAGTGTTCTTGCCTGGAGAATCCCAGGGATGGCGGAGCCTGGTGGGCTGCCGTCTATGGGGTCACACAGAGTCGGACACGACTGAAGTGACTTAGCAGTGCTGAGTTCTTATAAATCACTTTAGAAAGGATGGGTGTGATTTATAAAATAAAGCCAAAACATTTACAAAGAAGGTGTCATTTGGGTATCTTAAACAATACTTTCAATATTTATTTTACAGATGTGTATTTCCTTTAAAATCTTTTGGGTATGGATTCTATTTTTTCTGTCAGCTTTTGCCTTTGTAGATGTAATGGATAAGGAAAGTCTTTTGCTGATTTAACAATTTCTAGGTCTTATACTGGTAGATGATTTGAGATTTTATCTTTGAAATACACTGAGGGTTTTAAAATATAGACAAGGATTTGAAGTTCAAAGAGACATCTTGTTTCAATATAGTAGTTTTACTCACTAAGATGTTTAAGGGAAGATAGAGAGAGGCAAAATTGTAAGCAGTTTCTTAAACCCACTTATTTTCAAATTTAGATTTCAAGTTTTTCCTTTCAATTTGGAATTTTTAAAGTTTTAGATGACTGAATAAAATTATTAAAAATTCACAAAACTAAAGATTAAAGAAATTTAAAGAATTAAACTTTGTCGTTTTTTTGGTAAGTTTGTAGCACTTATACTATTAAAGCTAAGACTGCATCAAGTATTTCAGGACACTATTTAAGAATGGAAAAAAACACTGGCTTTATAGAATAGTTTTCAATATCTGACACAATCTGGGCCACTCTCTAGACTAAGACTTGGATCTCTGAGGACTCTTCCTGCAATCTGATCTTGTTAGCTAGGTTTCAAGTTGTATTATACAAATTCAAGAATGAAGGTATCATGCCATCATGATACCATTAAAATACCCAGGTTACCATGCCACCATTAAAATACCCAGGTTAATCTAATGTGCGAGGCAGAAAACATAGCTGTTATAAAAATTATAAAAATACATACATTCTAAGCTGTTAGAATCGATGATCTTTGTTGAAATGCATCGTGATCTAAATTCTTTGATGAATAAGTAAAGTGTGAAGTTCATCTGCCAATGCAGGATTCAGACGACAAGCCTTCAAATTCAAAGAAAGTTATTTAGACGTATTTTGGACTGTTAAACCTTTTGTTTTTAAGAAGAGTACAATGATTTAAGGGAATTTTGTAATTAAGATACATTTCTACTCTAATTGCTTAATTAGGGGAATTCAAGTTAACCTACGTAAAATAGATCATACTAAAAATAACCATGCTATTATCATTTGGGGGAGAGAGAATTTTCAGTGGCCTCCTTGCAGTCTGCTGAAGACCACCACTGAAGCCCCTCAAGTCCTTTTTCTTGGAGTAAAATACTTAGAATTTCCCTTATTGTGCCTCATCTGACGTGATTCCAGACCCTTCACAGATATACTTTTAAAATGCAGAAAAGTTAGAGGAAGTATCTCCCATAAAATCCAGTGACCAAAACTGAGTGATGGGTCTGTATTATCTCCCAACCTAAGGAAAACAGTTTTACAGTCGTACCTGTTTATTATGCTGTTTTGTTTAGGATGAACATGTACCACATTTCTGGATATTTTTCACCCAGAGTTCTCTTTGCTTATGTCTACTTGGAAAGGATACCTAGTACAGAATCTAAAACTGACTTGGTTTGGAAACTGGTAAAATAAAAGAATGTTTAGATTTTAAAAAAGACAGCTGCTACTCATACTGATAGGATGGTGTAATGGTAGATACCTCAAAGGTTAGTTGTATTTTTGTACCATATTCTGATATTTGTGTTGATATGGGTTTAATACTGTGGACATTTAATTTCCAACAAAATAATTTAGGGTTCCAAACTTGGCGACACATTGCAACCTCCTGGGGAACTTAAATCTGCCCATGTCCATTCTAGGACATGAAATTGTTCTGAAATAAGGCCTAGGTTTTGGAATTCTTAAGAGATCCCCATGTGACTTTAACATGCAAATAATTTTGAGAACCACTGCTATAACATAGTCAGATTTTTAGGCAGGGGACTTAGAAAATTCTTCTTTGCTCTGTTCCCCTGCTCCAACTGAACAATTTGTGTATTATGTAAATTTTTATGATCTAATTCCAATTTGGACTTATGGATGTCATGGACCTAAGGTGTGCAATTTTTTGCTTTTTATTAAAAAAATGAATTTACAGTTACTATTCATAATGACTGCCTTTCTCACTTCCTCTACAGTTTTTAACAGTTGCGTTTAGATGTGAAATCTATTTGGTATAAATAAACTGATCACATGGATTAAAACATGAAAAGGCTTATTTTAACTGGCTGTAGTAGATGTCATGCATAAAGAAACCTTAATGAAATGTACTCTAACATATAGAGAAGGAAAATAGAGATTCACACTTTTTCTGGGTGAACTAAGGCATACTTGTTCAGGCTTTAAGGTCTTAGTGCTGAGCCTTAGGCTGCAGATAGTGAAATAGAATAATTTGCATCAAAAATAGAAATTTTACCATCTGAGCTTAATTATGTTAAAAAGAATGAGAAAACTGTCTGCAAACAAGCTGCATGTCTAACAACTTCTGGGTAGACAGAGGTTATCTGCATGGTAAGTAAGAAAAAAACACTAATTTATAAAATGTTCAAGTCTCAACTAAAAACCTAGAAATTCTAATTGAGTCCATTTATGTTTGTGATAGGGCTTACTTTAGAATAATAGCGTTTGGCTGTCGCCTCATCCTTTGTGACCCCCAAGCCGAGCTGCAGACACCGCGCGTGGTAGAAAGAGGCCATGGCCATGCCTCTGCTGATGAATTCCGGGAGACAGTCCGTGACCTGGGCTATCATGGGGATGTCGTGAACCTCATCATAGTCGGCGATCCTGGAACACCCAGTCGTCAGATTTAAAAACACTATCACTTACGGTTTACATTTTTATAAACACATCCAGAAATTCTCCTTGTGCCCCAAGTGGTTTCCCTAGCATTTCTACAAGTTTTAGAACTGAATTGTTTGCTGTGTGGAGAAGGGTAAATACAGTCAACTAACACAAGTGGAAGAGGAACTAATCACAGTGGTTACTTTACAGCCCCTCTAGGATTATGCTTGTCAGGCTTAATAACCACTAGAAAACATTAAGTTTAAAATATTACTACAAAAACTCTTGCCACTTTGCAGATTTAAACAATAGAGAGAAAAGCAGTCTTCTATCTCTCTGGGTATTTAAACATCAACCTTGAATTTGGACTTCAGTCACAGAGGACCAGAAAACACATTGAGAAACTTGCACATCTATGTTAGTGGGCAATAAAAAGTCATTCTTTATAACCCAGATATAGAGATGGACAATTATATGGAAGAGTCCATTCCATGTCAGCTGTGATACTGTAGGAAACAGGAACATGGGCAATAATGGAAAGTTCCAAAGATTTTTAAAGGACTATATGAAGTCTTAGTTTTACCCAGATGGGCACTTGGGAGATTTGGGACACTGGAGACCACACTGTCAAGTGGCCTGCTGCCTGGAGCCCATGATGCTGGGGAGGTGAGGGCAAAAGGCGTTCCTTCATCCTCCAGTGTAGATGTCTACTTCACACTGGGTGCCTGTGGGCTCTATGGGAGGGCGTGTAGGGAGGGCGATGTCAGCATGGCCTTACAGCCATTCTAGAGGACACCACGGTCTCTTTCTCCTGGCATGTTGCATTTGTGCATTGTGGATAAAGGTGGCAAAGTACACGGCCTCAGAACAAATTTCCATATCCTTTATGTTAGTGTTGAGTCTTTTAACCTTTCTCATTTTGCTGTCCTCATCAAGCTACAGTGTAACTGTGCAGTTACAGAACCTGTGGCTGAGGGTGTAGGAAGAAAAAATATTTCTCATGTGCCAAGCTATGTTACATGCTTTATATTCACTATTATTTTTAATCAAGAAGAAAATACTTCTGCAAGATTGCAAAAGAACAGTAGGTGCCCTCAGAAGTAAAATTTGCTTAAGATCACTTAGCCGGCATATAAAGCAAAGAGCATTGAAATCATGCAGACTGATGGCACAGATGTTTCATCAATCACTATCTGATACAGTAGCCCTGGGCTGTGTGTGTCTGTTTAAATTAAAATCCATTGAAAGTTACAAGTTCAGTCCTCAGTTGCACTGGCCACTTTGCAAGTGCCAACAGCCATCATTTCCAATACTCCAGTGAGTTCTATTAAACAGACCAGGCACAGAACATCTAGTAAGTTTTTGTAAATACTTTTATCCAGTTACTCACCTTTTGGAAAATGCAACACACTTTGTAAAGAACTTCATCTTATAGTAATATTCCACGAGATTCCCTTGAGCATAGACATTGCCACGCTCCGCTGCTTCCCTCAGGCAGTGCAGGGCAGCCTCAGTGTCCTGGCGGATACCTTGTCCATAGAAGTACATGAGCCCCAGGGCACCCTGGGACTCCAGGTTTCCATTGCCACAAGCTTCTGAATGCCAATAAAATGCCTAAGAAAAAGCACAATTCCATAGTATTCACCAGGTAGAATTTAATTCATCTCTAGGACACAGCTCCCGCCTCTTGAACACAGGTCAGGCTGGCACCAGTTTCACAGGCCTCAGAGAGGGTGCTGAGGGAGGCTCCCCTGTTGTCTCCCCACAGTGCAGGCCAGGTCACTGGCTTGAGCTCAGCTATTCAGGTTTTGGGATTTTCAAGTTTTCCAGAGGAAGCACAGAGAAGGTAGGAAACAGGAACCAAGTGTCTGAAAGGCTTTGTGAAGCGGCACAGCAAGGAGACCAGCTGATGATGTTAGATGGCGGCCATCTCTCAGGCCCACTTGGAGCTCTGACAGGATCAAAAACAACCAAGGATACAAACCTGCATGAGGTCCGAGCACATCCGCCCTGTGAGTCTGAGTTCACAGGGATTTCCAGGTAGCTGTTCAGCTGTCTGCCAAGGATCTAGGGGGGCGGGGGTGCAGGGAGCGGGTGCTGGTGGTTATGTGCCTCCTACAAGCTTGCCTTGAACCCCTCATTTCCTCCTCCCTATAAGATTTCTTGGAAACAGCTTCCATCGCTGATGATTAAGAGACTGTACTAACTCACCCTCCTCTTTTACCTTTATGGTAGAGTATTTTGTAGGCGTGTTTTCCACAGCACACAAAGTGCTCACATCTGTGGTCTCCTTTGGTAGGAGGCAGCATTCATAGTTGAGGAAAGGGCAAGATGAGCTTGGAGATCCTAATATGTAAGTTTTCTTTACATTTTAAAGAATTATGAGCTATACAGGACTACATACTTACTCCTCACCATCCTCCATTCACAGAAGGAATAGTGAACCAAATATTAATCTACACATGATGCTAGTTTATCAAATGGACCACTGTTACCTTCTCAAGCTCTTTGGGCTCCTTTGTTGAGTAATACAATCCTAGGATACTCTGAGCCTTCACACTAGCTTTTGGGTTCCCATTGTCTGCAGCAAAAAGCCACAGTCTAGAAGAGAAGAAGAAGACGAGTTATTCTTTGTTTAGAACATTTGATGAAAAAATCTTGTTCTTAGGCCAGATTACCTTTCAGCTTCCTTGTCTGATCGTTTAACACCTTTTCCTTCGTAATAAGCTCTTCCAAGGTTGTAAGCTGCTGCAAATTTTAAGTGTCTTGCTTTGGGGCATGGAGAATCAACAATTTTCTTCATATATTCCACTCCTTTTTCCTTCCACAAAAGAAAAGAACAAGACAGAAAGTCCCAGTTCAATTTTACCCAAATCCCAGTTTAGTTTTACCCAAACTAAGTTTTCTGATAATGCCACGAAGTGTTCACGCTCTGACATGATGTAGTCTCAAGTCTGTACCTAACAGTATGGTTGTCCTGGAGTCTGCAGGGCTAAAAATAAATAAAAGTCCATCTCCCGAGTCAGCGTTCCTAGGAGCTCTGGGATGTAAGGCATTTCTCCCATATTACAGCTTCCACAATTGCATCATGTCTCAGTATGAGTGCCTTTGTCTCTTCTCATGGTCCTTATTTTGAATCAGCACAGTTCTTAGAACTTGTTAAAGTATAAGAATAACCAGACACTCAAAATTTTAACCCTTACAGGATGCCTGTGAGCCCTAAACCCTGTCTTCTTTCTTTAAGCACACTTTCCCTAGCTGTGCTCAGTGATAAATTTACATCTTACTACACTCATCTTCATATGATGTCTGTGTAGTCATAAAACACAGAAGACATCCTAACTGCTAATAAAAGGCTTGCCCTGCCTCCGAAAACCCAGACACGAACTGTTCACCAAACCAGGTTCCTCCTGCCCAATGCCCAGCAAGCCAAAACACTGAAACACCAAGGTTTGCAGCAAAGAGGGTTTACAAGGCAGCCAAGTAGATGGGAGAACAAATCTCAAATTCTACCCCCTGCAAGGCAAGGGGTTTGGGGTATTTATGGGATGAAGAAAGCAGCCATTGGAAGCATGTGGAGCGGGGGGAAAAGTGACTGGAAAAAGGTGTGGGAGTCTTTTGTTCTGTGCAGGTGTACCTAAGCTATAGAGCTCTGCATGTTCAAAAAGTCACCAAGCAATGGACACTTGTGCATGCCCAGATGAAGGGCCAATGGTTCCATCCCGTCTGAACCAGCTCAGCTCGAAGTAGACATACCTGACTCCAGGTTCCTAAAAGGAGCTTGGGCAAGCATCTTGTTTAGGCTACATGCTGCCTGGGAGACATACCAGTCTTAAAAGCACCTGGATTAGTGAAGGCAATCAAAATGGATTTGAATGTGGGTTTCTGTCCCCACCTTACCTTTTGACCATTTCTCACCCTTGAGGAATAGGGGCAAGGACAGCTCTGGCTAATTCCTGCTGATAAGGCCTAACATGGGCTTGAATCAATCTCTTAAGCACTTATTTGAGAATATGTTCCTGGTTTCAAGTGAGCATCTTTTTTAATGTGGATGATTTTTAAAGTCTTTATTGAATTTGTTATGACATTGCTTCCATTTCATGCTTTGGTTTTTTGGCTGGGAGGCATGTGGGGTCTTAGCTCCCTAACCAGGAATCAGACCTGCACCCCCAACACTGGGAGAAATCTCAACTGGATCACCAGGCAAGTCCCTCAAGTTAACATTGTGATCCCAAACAAATATCACTTATGCACCAGCTGTCAGGGTTATTTACAGGCCCAACACTGGTAATAAAAATTGTAGATAAATATGTACCATGTTGGGAGCGGGGACAACTATGTACCCTCTGAGGGCACACAGAATACCAGACATATTAAAACTTAAGACTCTCATCCTTGGGGATTTTACTTGGGACACGGTGAGCCAGGGATCTCTGTCTTATAATACTTTTTACCTATTGGAGTGTCTTGATCATTATCAGTTGACGGAAACACTCAGATAATATGCAAGGGACACAGGCTGGGAAAGTTAAGTGTGGTTTCTGAAATATCCTCACCAAACAGAACCTTGGCAAGGGGAGATGCCAAAGGTTTGGTTTTGGTTTTTTATTCTGAGGACAGGAGGAGACGACCAAATTTTCACTTAGTCAAGAAAATACAAAGGACAGGAAATTTACTGATTAGCCTAATTCAACAGTCACACCTGAAGTCACAGTGAAGTTAGGGATGGTCAACAATAAATGACAGGCACAACTAAGGGGTCAGCATGATCAAATACAGAAGGTTTTGGATGACAGCCAAAAGGTAGAGAAATTACCTACTTTTGCCAGAGACTGAAAAATTCTGATCACTGAACTGTCCTTCCAAGCCTGGGAGGTTATAAACAAAGAGAAAGCGGAACAAAAAACAATCTGATAACTAATGAGTTATTTAAATTGCTCTCTGAATTTTACTTTCTCAAGCCCACCACCACAGCAACCCCATTCACCTTTCTTTCTGATGCTTCTTCCTCAATAGAAACTTAAGATCTGTGGGGGGTTCACTGGCCCACTGGGAGCAGCTGGGGTTGATATTCCTCCTGAGTGTGGTTTCCCTCTCCTGGCCAGTTCCTCATAAGGTCCCGTTTGTTGAAGATGAAACTGGGCTTCAGAATGTTTTTTCTTCACAACGTCAGTCTAGAGGTTCATTATCTCCTCCTCTAAGAACTTCTGAAAGGGGTTTTGCTGTGCATCCAAAGCTGAGGACCCAAATATGCAGAAGCTGGCCACTCCCAGAGATTCCTGCAGCAGTCTCTTGGTGGGGGCTGCAGCTCTGCCTAGAGCTCCCCTTCTGTCCGAGGGCAAGTCTCTGTCCTTGTGAGAGTTCAAAACCCAAATATTTACCAGAGGGCTGAGAACTCTTTTTCTTGGATACCTGATAGCCTCGTTCAACCAAAAAGGCTGAAATCAAAATCATGTTCTGGCAACTTCCCTGGTGGTACAATGGATAGGAACCTGCCTGCCAATGTAGAGCACACAGGTTGGATCCCTCGTCTCAGAGCAACTAAGCCCATGTGCCAACAACTATTGAGCCTGTGCTCTAGAGCCTGGGACCTGCAACTACTGAAGCCCACATGCCTAGAGCCCATGCCCAGCAACGAGAGAAGCCACCGCAACGAGAAGCCCAAGCACTAAAACGAAGAGGAGCTCCTGCTCACCGAAACTAGCGAAAAGCCTGCACAGCAACGAAGACCCAGCATAGCCAAAAAAAATAAAGAAATAAAAATCATATTCTAGTCTCAAGTGTCCTTTGTCTTACTGGTAATCTGAATACCATCCTACCTTCCTCATTTAGTTGAGGGTCCCTTAATCTTTTGCCACGATTTCTCCAAATATGATGGGTGAAGTTTTAAATCCTCGAGGAAGTACTGTCTGGCAGTACTGTTGCTTAACTCTTAGTATCAGATCTTACCACTTGAAAGCAAACAACTCTTGGGATTTAAAACAAAGTGCAAGAAAAGGCATCTGTCAGCTCTCATACAGTAGACCCACACTTTGCGGACAGATCAGTGACAGTGCGGGGCTTAGGGACTGCCCCATGAGCCTTTTTTACAATCTGACTGCTCTTAAATCCTGTATAAGCCGACCTCAGGTGATGCCCTAACTTATATAGGCCTAGCTCTCTGCTCTTGCTGATCTCTCATCCACCCAGGCCTCTGGACTCCTCTTTGCAATCTCTCCTGGAATAGCTGCAGGCTCTTCTCTTTGGGGTACAGCCTGCAATTTGCAAGCCTGCTCTGGTGGTACTTTAATGCTCATTTGCCCAGGGGCAAAGGTAACCCTGGTATTTAGTAAATCTCTCAGAAGGGGAATGGGACATTCAGGCATACGTACAAAGTTATGCTTTTCCCCATCTGACAGTCTAGCTCCTGGTAAAGCCTTTTCAAGGTTTGTTTGGACACCTCAGCTCAATCCCCAGTAGCCAATTCCTAACATTTAGACAGTCAGACACACACATAACATGGACAAGCAAGACTAAAACAAAACCACGGCCCTGGGCCTGTGACCCAGATACAGAGGCTGTAACCTTCTGTACTGTCTGCCAAAGTCCCTCCAAGTGGGCCTCTGGTCCATGATCCATTCACGGTTGCAAAGACAATAAAGGCATAGTTGTGTTTCTTTAATGAAGTTACTCACCCAAAAGAAGTCTTCCAAACCCAAAAGCCCCAAACCTCCAAAATGTGTTACTGAAAATCAAATCAGGTCTGGCTGCTCACCGCTCAGAAGCCAATACTTGAGAGGCAAGTCTGGTGGAAAGTTTTTTATTCTGGAGGCCAGCAGTGGGAGAGAACGGTGGACTCAAGTCTGAAAGCCAACTCCTCACTGACAATCAGTGGGCAAGAACTTTTATAGTTGAAGAGGGGGCTGCATGCAGAACAGCACCGTCAGTTCTGACAGTCATCTTGAAATTGGTCGTGAAGTGGTCTGATCAGTGTCATCTTGATTGTATTAAGTACACTTAATCTTTGGTTCCAGGGTTTGTTTCCATTTCTTTTCTTTTTTTTTTTTTTATTTTTAAACTTTACATAATTGTATTAGTTTTGTCAAATATCAAAATGAATCCGCCACAGGTATACATGTTTGTTCCCATTTCTTTGGGGCCAGTTCTCATGGCTAGTCTGGTCATCGTATATTTAACTTCTTCTACCTGGTGGGGGTTTCGGTGGCTACAAAACAGCTCAAAGGATGTGGTTTAGAATATTATCTGTAGCCCTTGAGGAGGAACTAAAGGGCCTTGGCTTCGTTTAATGACTGAAGTAGTGTAATTTTGTCTTGTTTTCCTTTGCTTCAACACCTTCATTTCTCTGAATTCATTCTTTGAAGTTTTTCTCCACACAAAAGGCAGGCAGAGGATGTGGGGATGGGGAGCGAGAGCCATAGCGTCTGCTCGTCCCCAGGTCCTCAGTGCCTGCAAGGGGCCAATGAGCCACAGGTGAAAGCTTTATTTTTACTTACCTCTTGGCTGCCTCACCACATCTGTTACCAAACTAGATTTGGTCTTGCCAGACACACTGCAAGCCAAACGCTGAGACACCAAGGTCTGCAGCAAAAAGAGGGTTTATTTGCAAGGCAGTCAAACCAGAAGACAGGAAGAACAAACCTCAAACCAGCTTCCCAAGGCAAGTGGCTTCAGGTATTCCCAGGATAATGAATAACGCAGCATGGCAGTTGGAGGTGTAGGGAGCGTGGAGGGCATGGGGAAAGGTGCGGTGACTGGTGGATAATTTTCGCTCTGCGCAGGTGTAACTAAGCTACAGGCTTTCTGCACATTTAAAAGATCACCAAGCAATGGACACCTGTGGATGCCCAGCTGGACGGTGGGTGGCCCGATCCAGTCTCAACCAGCTGCTCAAACTAGATGCAGCTGACTCCCAGTTTCTAGACAACCACTTAGGCAATGGTTTATGGTTTATGCTTATGCTGCCTGGAGGGCATGTTAGCTTTAAAAAACCTTGACAAATGAAGGCAGGTGAAATGGACTTAATCCTCAGTTTCAAAACCTTCAAAGTCACTCCAAAGAAAAAAATATTTAACCATCATGTACAGTTGTGTATGCTTCTTTCTAACTTTTACCCCTCACTGCTCTCTCAAAATGCTGTTCTTGGCTAAACAACACAGTAAAAGATGAGAAAATAAAGTGTTTTACTGAGTCCCAGATCACATGGATCTATTTCTGTGAGTATGTGAGCAGGTGTCTACCATTCCACCCCAGCTTGTTAGTAAGAGAGAACTTAGGGTACAACCACAGTAGAGTGACGTGTTTGTGCAAATCCTCCCACAGATGGCAGTGATTAAACTGGGACCAAACATATAGAACCACTTTTTAAAGGCACTAGGAAGTTTACCAAAGCAAACATAAACTGGAAAAGGAATAACTCTTGAAAACTGCAACCAAAAGGGATCCTCGAAATTCAGTAACCCCCAGATAGGATACACAAAAACCCTCTCCTAGGCACACATCATAGTCAAACTGCTGAAAGCTACAGACGCCTTGCAAAGCAGCCAGAGAAAAAGGCCACAGTACATACAGGAAACATAATACAAAGCTTCCCTGGTGGTTCAGATGGTAAGGTATCTGCCTGCAATGCAGGAGACAGGTTCGATCCCTGGGTTGGGAAGATCCCCTAGAGAAGGGAATGGCAACCCACTCCAGTACTCTTGCCTGGAGAACTCCATGGACAGAGGAGCCTGATGGGCTATAGTCCATGGAGTCACAAAGAGTTGGACACAACTGAGCGACTAACACACAATACAGAGACTGACTTCTCATGAGAAGCCAGGAGATTTTAGAATGGCATTTTTAAAGTGGAGTAAGAAAGAGCTCAACCCCAAAACAATTCATTAGAAATGAAGGTAGATTGAAGACATTTTCAGGTACTCACAATTGGAGATAACTCATCACCTGCACATTATGCAAAAAATGCTCTTTAAAGGAAGTTTTTCAGGTTGAAAAGAAATGGAATACAGTGCCAAATGGGAACCCACCTTGACAGGAAGGACTGAAAAGCCCCAGACATGGTAAATATGTACAAATATAAAAGATACACAGGCACATATATACATACTTATGTGTATGTATTTTTTCCTCTCAATTTCTTTCCAAAGATATATGATTACAATAAACATAACTATTTTGTATTTGAGGGTTTATAATGTAAATTTCAAGACATTTCAGGTCTACCACACAAAGCACATTTGGTTCAACCAGACTTTGGGCCAAATTAGTCTCAAGAACAACTCAGTAAATTTATAAAGTGATAAAAATTAAAAGAATTTGCTCTTTGCTCCTTTACCTTGGGGTTAACTGAAGAGACCTACAGAAGCCATCTTTCTTTTTTCCTCCTCTGGTCTCCATATGTAATCACGTTGAAGTCATTCTACTTTGTGGAGTTGCCATATCCCAACCCATTGAATCTACCAATTTTCCTGATCTGCCCACACCTTCATGTTCTTCCCACATTATCAACTTATTCTATATCTGTCACTGTACTCTTTGTCCCTCTTCCCTCCATGACACTCACTCATGAGGCAAATACCCTATTTCTCCCTACTCTGCTGTACTTAAAACCACTGAACATGGCTAGAAAAAAAATAACCATGCTAACAGGTCCTTCTTAAAATTTATGACTATAAATTTCAGAGCAAGCTCTCAGCCTTCACAAGTAATACTATCAATTTGTTTCAACAGTAGTCTCTCCCACTTATCTTGAAGAGGGGATACTATTTCAAACCTTCTTTCTCTTCAAACTTCTGCTCTCCCTGCTCCCACTCCTCAGTCTCAGCTCAAGGCTTCGATTCTTAAAATATTTTTATAAAAAGTATGGAACAGTTCATGAGTTTGTGTGTCATCTTTGCACAGGCTCTGCATACATGCTGCTAAAGCAAACACATGGCCTCACTTTTATTTCACTGAGGAAACAGAAAAAATGGAAAGTAACACCAAATCTATGAATTTACCTGATTCATCATTTAGGGAGAGAAAGGCAGCTGGCTATGTGGATCTCAGAATTCGTTTCTGGTATGAAGACAATGATCAGAAAGTTTTTAAAAAGTATGTATAGATAGTGTCAGCCATGAGACTGGATGAGCCTACTCAAGGAGAGAGTGAAAGGAGGCAGGAAGGGCTGAGGCCAAGGTTCTGACATATTTCAACATTAGATGGGAGAGAAGCAGCTAGCACAAGGGTCTGAGTGGCTGTGAAGAGGCAAACAGAAAAAACTGTATTTCAAATATACAAACAATGGTAGAATGATGTGTGCAAAGTATGAGGGAGAATCAGATGAACTAAAGATATCTCAGATGCTAAGGAGGGAGGGTGTTGCAAGGAGGGTATGGTCAGCTGTATTAAATTTGGAGTAAATGCAGGCAATGTAGTAATGGATACTGCAGGTTACTAAACTTTCAAAAATTAAACTATACATAGGTTACAATGAGTATCTTACAATTAATGCAAATATTTATTTTTACCATTCATTTCATCATAGGGTACAATGATTATAAATATGGAAAAATGAAGAACTTCAGGAATTAGAGTATGGTCCTCATTATTAACTTTATACAAGATAAAGTCAGGGAGGAAAATGCTTCTTGGACACTTACTCCATGTGCCCTGTGTTAGTTATTTTTATGTGTTGTCATCTAATCTCATTAACAACTATATGAGTTAGGTTAATGAGTTTTATTTTTTATGCTGCCTCCAATGGATTAACCTGGTAATATATCCTTAAAGCTTTGTACTGATAAAAGTTCTGAGACTATGTCTGGACTTAGGTACTTCTTTGTAGCTGACTGGGTTATGATCAATCATCAAGGCTGGCCATGACCAAAGGAGAGGGGGAAATGACAGATGTATTTCTGAGATTATTTATCTTCACTTTACAAATAAGGACACTAAAGCTAGAAATAATTTTCCCAAGATTATACTGCTAATAGGTGGCGAAAACAAGATTTGAAACCAGTGGTAAAGCCAAAATTTGAAAGCCTGTGTACTTTCACATTTTAGAATTTGTAATAGACCTGTATATACAGGACACCTTTGCAAGTGAATACAGGGAAACTAAATTCTAAATATCTTTGAAAATTTTAAAAATAAATTTCATAGGAAATTTCTTTGTAAGATGAGGCAAAAAAAGGGGAAATAATTAAAAAATGAAAACCATATAGCATAGAGAAAATCATATTACTGATCTCAAAATCTCATAATTTAACTTATTATTTCATCTTCAAGCATGCCAAAAATATGAGGCCTAAAAATACTATTGATATACAATAGATTATTATACAAGTATTTAAATGAAAATGTAGACTATTGACAATGAAGGACATTCTAAACACAGGTGGGAAAAAAGATTACAAAACAGTAATGTATACTTGGTCTTATATTTTTAAAATGTAGGTGTGTATACACACACATAATTTTTTTCTGCATAGGGCAATACATGAAAGAATAACTCTAAAGTAATAACTATAATAACCTCATATCTGATAGGAAAATTTGGAGTGATCTTAATTTTGCTTATTTTCTAACTTCTCTCCATGTTCATGTAGCTTTAAAGTAACTTTTAAGAACAAAGGAAAACATTTTAAAACATAAATGTTATTGATGGCTAGTGGTAGCAAGGAGGGGGGCAAAAAGAAATTTTGTTTTTATGTAAATGCTGAAAGAACAGATAATTATTTAAATATGAGTACAGATATATATTATTAAAATATAAATAATTTTAAATCCAGAACCATGAAATCTTAAACACTGAACAAAACAATAACTTACAGAGTCTGCAGCTGTCCCCAGGCCATCATAATACATCACTCCTAGCTGGTAAGTTGCCTGATGATCCTTTTCCTTGATTTCTTCAAACTGTTCTAATGCTTCTTCATACCATCCCTGTAAGCTCCCAGGAAATACTGAATTATTTTCTTTATTATCTTAAAGTAATCACAGATACTTAGTTCCCACCTAAATCTAGCTAGCAGCACCAAATAAAGACAGAAACAAATTTATAGAATTTACAAGTGAGCCATTGACAACAAACAACACACACTATAAAAATCAGTAAAACAAACCTAAACATGGCAACTGAGGGAAGTAACAAGGAGGAACCTAGGAGGGAGTTGCTTTGACTTTCATTCTTATTCTTGGCTACTACTGAACTACCCTCTAATGATAGCCTAGCTCGGTGCTCATCCCAGCCTACCATATTACTCATCACTCCCAGAATCTGAGAAACTTCAGAGTTGGGGCCAAAGTCTCTGAGAAAAGATAAGCATCAGGACATCCATTATTATTAAATATCCACTCTAATATGGCTCTTCCAGTTTTGCGATTTTCTAGCTAAAGACGACACAGAAAAGCAAACGTGTGTGATTCTCAAAAATTATCTTCCTCCCATATGTCCTATAGAAACCTCCATGTCACAAGTCATTCATTTAAGGCTTCTTAGCATCATAGGATATAATAAGAAATATGCTCAAGTGTAAGGAACAAACATGGAGCTTGTATCTTAATCCCCCATGGAAAATGCCTTACTAAATCATTTGTAATAGTGGAAAAAGAGTCTCTGAGTTGAAAGGTCAGTACTAGAATGAGAAGGCCTGACAAAAACAACTTTTGGAAAACACAGAAACTACTGAATTTATCTTTTCCTAAACTGTAATTAATCAACAAATTGATAAAAGTAATAAAAATTGCATCAAAATGCTAACAATAAGTAAATGACTTGTAAAGATTCATTCTATTTTCTGGCTAATGTTTGGCCAAGATATGAAGGCTGGAAAACTCAGAATACTCTTATACAGAGAAAGAGAAGAGAGGACCTTACAGTTTTCATGATTTTAAATGTCATACATGCTGGAAAATCTCAGATATATATTTACTTTCAACTCTGACTTTTCTTTTGAGATCTAGAGTATCACATGTAGTTTCTACTTTGAAACCTTATAGTTGGATGACAAAGGGGAATCTTAAACATAAAATGTCCAAAAACTGAACTTTTGATGGTTTCCTCAAAACTCACCCACTTTTCCATTTTTCAGTCCATGCCACCCTTATTTGTATCTCCAAAATAAATCCAGGACCCAGTTACACTGCTACCACTCTGGTCAAGACCACCATCCTCTCTTGCCCCAACTAGTATAATTTCTCTCTAAACTGGTCTTGGTTTAATGCTTCCCTTCTAGTCCATTCATCACAGGCTCAGAACACTTCCTAGAGCTTCTCATTACTTTTGAAACAAGGTTCGTCTAGAGCCCTTCAGTTCAGTTACTCAGTCGTGTCCAACTCTTTGCGACCCCATGGACTGCAGCATGCCAGGCCTCCCTGTCCATCACCCACTCCCAGAGCTTGCTCAAACTCATGTCCATTGAGTCGGTGATGCCATCCAACCATCTCATCCTCTGCCATCCCCTTCTCCTCCCGCCTTCAATCTTTCCCAGCATTAGGGTCTTTGCAATGAGTTAGTGGCCATCAGGTGGCCAAAGTATTGGAGTTTCAGCTTCAGCATCAGTCCTTCCAATGAATATTCAGGACTGATTTCCTTTAGGATGGACTGGCTGGATCTCCTTGCAGTCCAAGGGACTCTCAAGAGTCTTCTCCAACACCACAGTTCAAAAGCATCAATTTTTTGGCACTCAGCCTTCTTCACAGTCCAACTCTCACATCCATACATGACTACTGGAAAAACCATAGCTTTGACAAGATGGACCTTTGTTGGCAAAGTAAAGCCTCTGCTTTTTAATATGCTCTTTAGGTTTCGTCGTAAGTTTTCTTCCAAGGAGCAAGCATCTTTTAATTTTATGGCTGCAGTCACCATCTGCAGTGATTTTGGAGCCCAAGAAAATAAGTGTGTCACTGTTTTCACTGTTTCCCCATCTATTGGCCATGAAGTGATGGGACCAGATGCCATGATCTTAATTTTCTGAATGTTGAGCTTTAAGCCAAATTTTCCACTCTCCTCTTTCACTTTCATCAAGAGGCTCTTTACTTCTTCTTCACTTGCTGCCATAAGGGTGGTGTCATCTGCATATATGAGGTTATTGATATTTCTCCTGGCAATCTTGATTCCAGCTTGTGCTTCATCCAGTCCAGCGTTTCTCATGATGTTCTCTGCATATAAGTTAAATAAGCAGGGTGATAATATATAGCCTTGATGTACTCCTTTCCCGATTTGGAACAAGTCTGTTGTTCCATGTCCAGTTCTAACTGTTGCTTCTTGACCTGCATACAGATTTCTCAAGAGGCAGGTCAGGTGGTCTTGTATTCCCATCTCTTTCAGAATTTTCCACAGTTTGTTGTGGTCCACACAGTCACAGAAAACTATAGTCAGTCTAATCACACTAGGACCACAGCCTTGTCTAACTCAATGAAACTAAGCCATGCCCTGTGGGGCCACTCAAGATGGGCGGGTCATGGTGGAGAGGTCTGACAGAATGTGGTCCACTGGAGAAGGGAATAGCAAACCACTTCAGTATTCTTGCCTTGAGAACCCCATGAACAGCATGAAAAGGCAAAATGATAGGATACTGAAAGAGGAATTCCCCAGGTCGGTAGGTGCCCAATATGCTATTTGAGTGAACTCTGGGAGTTGGTGATGGACAGGGAGGCCTGGCGTGCTGCGATTCATGGGGTTGCAAAGAGTCGGACACCACTGAGAGACTGAACTGAACTGAACACAGTCAAAGGCTTTGGTATAGTCAATAAAGCTGTAGTAGATGTTTTTCTGGAACTCTCTTGCTTTTTCAATGATCCAGTGGATGTTGGTAATTTGAACTCTGGTTCCTCTGCCTTTTCTAAATCCAGCTTGATTATCTGGAAGTTCATGGTTCACGTACTGTTGAAGCCTGGCTTGGAGAATTTTGAGCATTACTTCGCTAGCGTGTGACATGAGTGCAATTGTGCAGTAGTTTGAGCATTCTTTGGTATTGCCTTTCTTTGGGATTGGAATGAAAACTGACCTTTTCCAGTCCTCTGGCCAGTGCTGAGTGTTCCAAATTTGCTAGCATATTGAGGGCAGCACTTTCACAGCATCATCTTTTAGGATTTGAAATGGCTCAACTGGAATTTCATCACCTCCACTAGCTTTGTTTGTAGTGATGCTTCCTAAGGCCCACTTGACTTTGCATTCTATTCACATTGTAGAGCTCACCAAAGTCTTCTTCATCTCAGAAACGTTGCATTTGTTTTCCCTTCTACCTGGAATGTACTTCCCTGTGGCTGTTTGCATTGCCTGTTTCCTTAAGTTTCAGTTTCAACAACAGCTCTTTCTGCCCTACCCCTAAGTTATTCTCTATCAGAGTAGCCAGTTAATTGCTTTCACAGTACTTTTAACTTATTTGTAATCATATATTAACTTGTTATCTTCCTCTTGACTATAAGCTCCATGAAATGGGGACCATTCTAATTCCCTCACCACTGTAGAGTTAGTACCTAGCATAATAGTAGCAAATACTTATAAAGCACTTATTAAGTGGCAGGCCCTATTAGTAAGTATTTTTACAATTAACATATCCTCATAATAGCTCTATGGCACCCCACTCCAGTACTCTTGCCTGGAAAATCCCATGGAGGGGGGAGCCTGGAAGGCTGCAGTCCATGGGGTTGCTGAGGGTCCGACATGACTGCGACTTCACTTTCACTTTTCACTTTCCTGCATTGGAGAAGGAAATGGCAACCCACTCCAGTGTTCTTGCCTGGAGAATCCCAGGGACAGGGGAGCCTGGTGGGCTGCCGTCTATGGGGTCGCACTGAGTCGGACACAACTGAAGTGACTTAGCAGTAGCAGCAGCAGAGATGAAACTGAGGCACTAAGAGGTTAAGCCTTTGTGCCCAAGGGTATAGTTAACAAGCAATAGAACCACAATTGAACCTATGCTCAAAGCTGAAAGATCATTCTCTTAAACATTATGCTACGTGATCCTCAGAGTGACAGGTATGTGATGAGTCCTCAACAAATATTTGTTGCCAGAATGAAGGAAGGAGCCATAAAGAGATTAGTAAGTGGGATATAGGTGAAGGGTTGCCCAAGCATTCAAGAGATAGTGAGGGGCAGGGGACAGCTGATCCCTTTTTGCATCTTCCCTTGGGGTTCAATGAACAATTGAAGGTATACTGCTGAAGATGGAGTGATATCTTGCACAGGTCTACCTAGACCTACTTTGTAAATCTCAGCATAATGTGGATAAAGAGGGAAATTCTCTCCTTGATCCATACAGAAACTTACTTAAAGCTACCTTGGCTGCTGCTGCTGCTGCTGCTAAGTCGCTTCAGTCGTGTCCAACTCTGTGCGACCCCATAGACAGCAGCCCATTAGGCTCCACCGTCCCTGGGATTCTCCAGGCAAGAACACTGGAGCGGGTTGCCATTTCCTTCTCCAATGCATGAAAGTGAAAAGTGAAAGTGAAGTCGCTCAGTCGTGCCCGACTCTTGGCGACCCCATGGACTGCAGCCTACCAGGCTCCTCTGTCCATGGGATTTTCCAGGCAAGAGTACTGAAGTGGGGTGCCATTGCCTTCTCAGTACTATTAATCGATAAGAATCAGGATTTTTAATTGTTAATAATAAAATATTTTACAAATGACACTGAATATTTTAGCAAAATACAAAAATTAGACTTTTTATTTATTATGTGCAAATGGTTTCATAACAAAATGACTCCCATGAATGACATTCATTAGAATGACTTTTATGGAGAAAGGTCGAATAGCTCTGTAAGCTGGGACCAGCTTATCATGATCAAAGCCACAAACACAATCTAGGGAATTTGACAGAACTTCCCTGGCTTAACAATGGTAAGGAACTTTATAGGAAACTTTGCTATGAAGATCTAACAATGGCTTTATATGAAATGAAAATAAATCCGCAAAAACTGGTACCTCTTCAAAGTACAGTTGACCTCGTAGAAAATATGCCATAGTATCCCCTCTTCTTATCCTTTCTTTCAAGAGCTGCAAGGCCTTATCCACCAAATTAGCATGGCTGTAATGATCTGGTTTTTAAAAAAGTAAAGAATTCCATCTTTACCCATACAATGTGAATTTTTTCTCTTAAAGTAATAAAGTATATAGAATTCATCTGACATTGTTTATACTAGCTTCCTTCCTAGTTCTCATTCCTAAAACTGACCTCCTTAGTTCAAGGAAAAAGCACCACCTTAGAAAAAAGAAAGCACTATCACACCAGACATTGTACCTTATGTAATTAAGAAGTGTATTGGTGGGCTGTCACACTAACCTCGTTCCTACTAGGCAGGAGCTCTAGCAATGTAGTCCGTGTGGAATTCTTTAGACAAAGCTGGCCTCTGTGTGAAATTCTTAATTTCAGTCTTAATTAGAACTACTCTAACTAAATGAGCTAACCATCCCAATTTAATTTTTTTTTAGGTTTATAGAAAAAGAAATGGTAGCTTTAAATGCCTCTTTCAAATAAAGTATGGTACTGTCCTCTCTAACAGAAGTGACATCTGGCTTTTTTTTTTTTTCAAGAAGGGTGTTCTAAAGTCCTGAGAGTAAAACCAGGAGCAGAATTTCATGATGAAACTTCTTCACTGATGATCTGCTACCAGATAAGCTGGGTAGCAATTCCACAAATTCTTACAGAAAAGCTAGAAAGGACTGTAAACTTAACCACTTCCTTGCCAGCAATAAGACTCATATTTCCTGTCTCTTTTGCTCTGGTGTACGTAATTAACATTTAGTGAAAATATTATCAGGACTTGTACCAGTCTCTTCCTTTCTCCACTGGAAGAATTAACCACTTCCTCGCCAGCAATAAGACTTGTATTTCTTGTCTCTTTGGCTCTGGTGTACATAATTAACTTTAAGTGAAAATACTATCAGGACTTGTACCAGTCTTTTCCTTTCTCCACTGGAAGACTTTTGCATTCTTAGCAGCGAAGTGGGATAGAGAAGTATATGAGGGGTTCTTGGGCAACTTTTCACTGGTCAACTTCATCCTGTCTCCACAGTGGGTATTCTGTAAAAAGAGAATAAAATAATAATATGGTAGAAATATCTTCCTCCAGGAAAATGCACCAAGAGATTCCATTTCCACCTGACAGAAAGAGCATCCTCCCCTCATCACTGAGGGATACAGCACCAAACTAACAGCTCTGGTATATGAGCATTCCTTCTTAGGAAACTAGGAACTTTCAGAGCTAAGAGAAGCACAGCTCTCGTCCATGTCTGTTCCCACCGCATGGAGTCAATGATCAGGGCTATCTGCAAGTCCTCTCTGGCTGGGAAATCACATGCTCTAGCAAGTTATGTCACCCACCACAGCTGCTGCCACTAGTAGGAACTGGTGACACTGCTCATAGGTACAGTTCTTGTGCACCAGTACCTTCCCATTAACTGAAGCTCATCAAACTAATCCATTTTAAATGAAAGCACCTGTCTATTTTACCTGGGAATACACTTTACTTTAACTGTGTTGTTCAGTTTTATCTTTCCATCTGTAATGGGTTTCCATGTTATAAGGTGGATCACAGTTGAATGGAAAATCAGAGCCTTCATATAAAATGTAGAGGCCACCTCATGTGGGATGAAGGAGTCCAGGTTGGCCTAGGCTGAGGGTAGTGAGACCTCAAACTCAGTTGTTGCTACGCTTTTTTGTTTACTCCATGGAATTCCACTGTTACAGCATGCTCTCACCAATCAGGAACAAGCTTCCAGTAAAGCTTCCTGATTGGTGGTGAAGAGAACTCAATAGATCTTTAGCATGACTGGAAAGCCACAATCATACAAGTTTACGATACTGTTTGGACAATAAATTGCTTTATGAGAAGGGAATGGCAACCCACTCCACTATGCTTGCCTGGAGAATTCCATGAACAGAAGAGCCTGGTGAGCTACAGTCCATGGGGTTGCAAAGAGTCAGACATGACTGAGTGACTAACACACACACAATGAGAATAAAGTGCAGAAAGGGAGATAAATCAGTGTACCAGAGGAAAAAATCACCAAAGTATCTGTGATTTTCATTTTTTTTAAGAGTTAATTTTCTCATCTGTAGTTTGGATTACAAATAGTTTGAACTAGAGGATTTCAAAATATCTGTTCCTAGATATGTAAACTTCTTGAATTATATGATTCCAAAAACCTATGGTTGTACCAGGAAATATAGAAGTTTCCAAAGAACTTTAGGGTGAAGCAGTATTAGGTGAAGTATTTAGAAGAACTAAGACAATCCAAATACGATGATGTTCACAGCATGTTTCTGTTATCTCTGAATTGTCAGCATCTCGACTCTTGTGCTTTGGGGCCATCAGTAACTAAATAAGGGTTACTTGAACACAAGTAAATTTGATAACCCAGGTGGCTACTAGGCGACTAACCTGGACAAAAGGGGTGATTCACCTCCCAGGAGGGATGGAGTGCGATTTCATCACACTACTCAGAGCAGCATAAATTTAAAATTTATGAATTGCTTATTTCTGTTATTTTCCATTTAATATTTTCAGACGACAATGGGCCTGAAACCACAGGAATTGAAAATGCAGGTAACAGGGAACTACTGTAATTTCCTCTTTCTGTTCCAGGATCCCATAGTCATCATGTCTCCTTAGCCTCCTCTGATCTATGACAGATTCTCAGGTTTTCCTTGTTTTTAAAACTTTGACAGTTTTGTACTGGCCAGAAATCCTGTAGAATGCTTCCCAATCAGGGTTTACCTGATATTTTACTCATGGTTAGACTTGGGTTATGGACTTTGGGAAGATGCAGAGGTGAAGTACCTTTTCGGCAGACCGTATCAAGGGTGCATGACTTATTACTGATGATAATAACAAACACTTGGCCAGTGCAGTGTTTCACAGGTTTCTCCACTGTGAAGTTACTTCCCCTCACTTACCATGCTCTACTTTTTGGAAGCAAGTCATTATGCAGAGCCCACACTGAGGAGGATGGGGTGAGATAAGGATTAACCTCTACTTCCTGGAGTGAGGAATGTCTAAATGATGTGTTTGGAATGCTTTTGTAAAGAAAAGCTGTCATTTTCCTTACTTCTTTCCTCCCTATATATCCATCTTTATCAGTTGTCTATTGAGTTGGCCAAAAAATCCATTTGAGTTTTTCCATAAGATGTTACAGAAAAACCTGAACGAACTTTCTGACCAACCCAGTATCTATTCTTTGTGCCATAATATCCTGGAGCAGTAGTTGTTTAGAATAGCTATATAATTTATCATCTTTTCCAAGAAGTTTGAGTAAGCAAGGCTGGAAGGGTTTATACAGTATAAACTAGGCACAAGAAGAATTTCTTTGTGGGAAATCCTTTTGCTTTTACGTGTGCTAGTCATTCAGTGGTATCCGACTCTTTGCAACCCCATGGGCTCTTAACTCTCCAGGCTCCTCTGTCCATGTGATTTTCCAGGCAAGAATAGTAGAGTGCGCTGCCAGTTCCTTTTCCATTTACAATCATACTAGGATCATATATGGATTTCCTGACTGCCTATGCCAATGAAGGTCATAATTATATTGATTAGTTCAAGTACTTTTCAATCTGTGGATTTAAAAAAAAACTGTTAAAAATCAAAGAACAGTTATTGAAGTTCCAGCTCTGGCTATCATCTTCTGTCTTTGAAAAGTTTTCTTATTTGCAGTGATATATTATCTTCAGTGTATGAGCTATAGAAATATATCTGCCACACATCTTTTATTAATAATTAATATCTAGTTACTTTTAAGACTCACTGGAATCTGGTCAACATTAATATAAATAACAGGGCACCTAGTTGGCAATAAATAATTGAAACATCATATTCAGAAATGTCTGAGGAATATTACTTGAATATGTTTGGGGGGGGTGGGTTATAAAATTCCCAAGAGATCTAAATAATACATGTGAAACCAAGTCAACTATTGAGATTTTTAGTTTTACTTTATATTTCTTCATTTGCTTTAGAGCTAAATTTATCTATAGCATTATTGCTAAATGTATACAATATAATTAAATATTATACAATAGTGATAAATGGGGATTAGAAGGTATTCCTAATTACTCCTTTCAATGCTATGCATTTAGGGAATGTTTTCTAGTCATCTTTTTGGCCAATAAAGGCAAATAGAAAATAGATGAAATTAGCCTAATTCTAATTAATTAGCCTGTCCACCAAATACTTTAATAATTTTCACCAATTGGCACATATTCATTCATTCATTAAAAAGGAACTCCTTGAATAGAAGGCATTGGACTAAGCACTGTGGGAAATTCAGTTCTAGAAACAAGGCTACATTAAGTCATCATTAAATGAAAGAGTGTTTTTCAATGGATTGTAGTAATCTTCTCTGAGGACTTCATTTTGCTTTAAAGCAGTCAATCTTAGTAGCTTTGAACTACCAAAGATGACCACAATTCTTTAAAATATAGGTATAAGAATGTGGGCTCTAGAGTCAAATTGCCTGAGTTCCAGCTCCACTCCTTAATAATGATATGATCTTAGATAAATTATAGAAATCTCCCTATCAGTTTCCTTTCCTATCTGTATTAACCATGGGGCATAATAAGTGCCCAATTAATGTCAATGTACCTCAACACAATAACATATTAGAATAGATATTAGTGGTCATTTAATATAACTTCTCATTTGTATATCTTTATTTCACATCACTGCTATATGTGTAACATATATTGCAACCAGACTGAATTACACATAGTTCTCAACACTGGAAGATATTTAACACTTCTTATAAATTCTCTTCCTCTTCTGGATGACCTAGTAAACTCTTACCCTTCAAGTCTTAGTCCACACATCTTTCACTCATTTGGTCACTGAGTCATCATTCAACCTTTTTTTTTTTTTTTTAAAAAAAAAACTCACTCTAAATGGCACCCTTCTGGAAACACAACTACCAGCAAACTACACATAAGTAGAATTGGCGATGCTTGGAAGAGTGACTATTCCATATGCTTCTTAGACCATCTACTACTTTAGAAAATTGATCCCACATGCTATATGTTCTGTAAAAACTCCAGTCCCTTGCCAGTAAGATACTGTCCCCCAGTGACACACACACACACACACACACACACACACACACAAAGGTATAAATGAACTTAACTGACAAAACAGAAGTAGAGTAACAGATTTAGAAAACAGACTTATGGTTACCAGGGGATAAGTGAGGAAGGGATAAATTGGGAGATGGGGCTTGTAGTATACACACACTACTGTATAGAAAATAGATAATAAAGAACCTACTACATAGAACAGGGAACTCTACTCAATACTCTTTAATGGCCCATGTGGAAAAAGAAACAAAGAGTGGATATCTGTATATATATAACTGATTTACTTTGCTGTATACCTGAGACTAACACAATATTGTGAATCAACTATACTCCAATAAAAATTTAAAAATAAAGAAAAAACAAAAAAGAAAAACACAAGAAAAAAGATATTGTTCTCTGAATGTATTTATCCTGTATACTTCTGTACTCCACCAGCTCTACTCAGTTTTCAGAAAGCTAATTTTAGGCCCATTTCTAAGAGTAAATCAGATACATAGCTGAGACATAAAGAGTTGTTTGGAAACATTATGAGCGATGGACAAGTATGCAGTGATTAAAGGGACAAAAGCTTTAAAAACTACTTACAAAATTCCCTTTCCTTGTGAAATTTAAATATGTCACAGGAAGTTAACAATAATTACCAGATTTAATGCATGCTGAACAGAATCTTGTTTTCAAGAAAAAGGATGTAATGTGGAGGTGCATGTATCACAGAAATACCCCATTTCATATGTTAACTGCAAAACATATATTTTAGAACTCTAAGAACTCTTCGATGACACCTTGTATTAGTTAGGAATTCTTGAAAGTGAACATCTGTGCAAACTTGAAGCTTAATTATATGTCTTGAAAAAGTGCTTATCTAGATGAAAAACACGAGAAAAGGAAAACTGCAAATATGGACATGTGTTCTCATATATTTCTGACATTCTTTAAACAGCATAAAAAGTACTGTGAATAGTTTAAATTTAAAAAAAGAACACAAGCACGATTCTATACATGTTTGAATATAAGTGTGTGTGTGTATACATATATATATATGCGCTTATGTTTAAGTACACATATAAACAAAGATATTTAAAACTACCCCTTTGCAAACAAAAGAAAAGAGAATTTTGCTCACCAAGTCTTTGAGGCAGCAAGGCACTGGATACTTCAGATGAAGAGATTAAGGTGGTAACAGGAGGTGCACTCAGTGCTTCATACAGAGGAAATAAAAGATGAAAAGGGGATGCTCTGTGTTTTGGACAACCAGGCCCTTAGTTAAATGCATTTCCCGAAGAATTTTAATGAATTCTGCTTCCCATACATAGAAAAGCACTATAATCATTAACTTGGAGTATCTGTTCTCTGTAACTAGCCGTGATTTTTTTACCAAGATACATGTTGACTGCATGTATTCCCTAACATCCAAAAAACCACATATAAACTAGCTTCCCCACCCCCACCTCTTTGGCGTCGTTCCTCAGTGCTATCTGAAGGCTGTCTCTGGGGCTACAGTCCTCAGTAAAACCCTGAATAAACTTTAACTCACACCTCTCATGCTGCACATTTTTCTCTAAGTCGACACCTTGGATCAACTGCATAAATCTAGTAATATAAATTACTGCAAAATTAGTTTATGGCTCTTATTACAAAATAAACAAGAAACTGTATCCAAAATCAGAACAAAAAGGCCACCCATCTATTTTCAGAGGACACTGAGCTTGTTCTCCAAAAAAAGAATAAACTTTCAGTCTTGCTCTCAAAAGGTACCAGCACATAGAGGGGAACAGATTAAGATATTAGGGAAAATAAATACATGGTTGGAACTTTAGCTTTTAGCTAGATTAACCTGGGGAAGAAGAAAAAAAAACTGCTTAGGAACTGTCCAGAGATAAAATAGTCAGTGGCTATGGCTTTGAAGTCAGGATGTCTTGTTTCTACAGTTTTCTGAGGTACGGTCAGCCCTGCCCACGGGGAAGAGCGCCAGTGGTCAACGTCCATGGCCCGGTCTTTTCGTTTATGCACTAACTCCTCACGAAGAGTGCGGGGCTCCCGTCTCAGCGAGCTCAGGGCTAAGAGCTGGGACCACCATTTCCCCAGGCGACAAGTCCAGCACTGTGCCTGACCTGTCTCTGAGGGGCCACATTACAATGGCGGGCTCCCTTTACGTCACTCCCGGAAAGGGCACGGTGTCATTTTGGGGTGAGGGTGAAGCAGTCCTGTGGGAAAACCTAGCCCCTTAGCTCACGTTAGGCGCCCCTCCACCACCACCCCTACCCCCCCACACCCCCTCAAGCTCTAGCTTTCCTAAATGTCCAGGGCCTGAGGGACAGAGGCAAGCCTAGGGCGGCTTTGAACACGATGACTCAGGAACTTTCTTTCCTGAGGAGCCAGAGGCTGGGGCCGCGGGGGTCCAGCACCAAGCGCAGTAGCAGCTTCCAAAGGCGCTGCCGCCCAAGATCAAGATCCTGGTAGCTCCCTCATTTCCTGGTTACGTGCGCGCCAGCAGAAACCAAAACCTCCACCCGCGACTTCCGCTTCCCCAGAGGGACTAATGAGCTGGGCACAAGCAGCGTGAAACGTGCCGAACTCTCAGCGCCTCATGGCGGCGGGTGAAACCCGGCAGTCCCGACCCCGGTCTTTCATGGCGCATGCGCAACAGGGCCTGGGCGGGAACGGCCTCAGGACTCCGCCCCGAGGTGGGCGGGCCTGACACCTCCCCTTGGCCAATCAGCTGGCGCATCCTCGCTGCCTCCTCCTCACCCCCGCCCCCGCCAGCCTCACTGGGCTCCAGGTTACACGTGCTACTGTTTGTGTACGTGCGGCTGCTGCTGGGCGGAGAAAGGCCGGCAGCCTAGGGTTGGGCTGCTCGGGCCGAGCCGCAGCTGAGGCAAGGCGGGGAGGGGCTGGCCCCCTGGCTCTGGTGATCTTTTAAATTCTCCGGCTCTCGGGCGGCCTGTCCACTCTTAACCTGTCTGTCTGCAGCGAGTGCCGCACTGCTCAGCTCTCCCAAGGACTCCTGTCCTTTACTTTAGGCGGGAGATGCTGCTGCTCGATTGCAACCCAGAGGTGAGATTCAGGCTGCTCTTGTCCGGCAGGCTTAAGGGTACAGATGTCTGTCTTCTATAGAGGGCCAGATAGGGTGAAGGTGTACTGACCACTTGGCGCTGCTAAGTCAAGCCTCTTCAGAGTTGGAGGGTTTTTGGAGTGGCGGAGGACTTCAATCTCCGGAGGGCAGGAGCCTGGACAAAGGCGAGAAGGGGTGCTGGAGCTGTTCTTTTCTCGCAGGTGGATAGTCTGAAGCATCTGCTGGAGACCGGGGCCTCCGTCAACGCACCCCCGGATCCCTGTGAGCAGTCGCCCGTCCACTTGGCTGCAGGTGGCGGCCTTGCTTGCTTTCTTCTCTGGCAGCTGCAGACGGGCGCTGACCTCAACCAGCAGGTAACTAGGTAACTGATTGTTGCTGTGTGCAACCCTCCCCTTCACCCCAAATCCACACAAACATTTCTTAGACACCAAGATATTGTCGTTTCAGTTATTAGAAACATGACTAGCACAGTGATGCCTATAGAAGTGAGACACTATGTAACTTGAGTTTTCCAGTAGCCACATTAATGAAGCGAAACATTTTAGTAAACTGACCCAATTAATCAAAATTATTTCATGTGTAATCAATATAAAACATAACTGATATATATATATATATCGGATATGCCTCCTCACCCTCCGTGTATTTGACATTGACAGCACATTTCAGTTCAGACTAGCCACATTTTAGGTGCTCATTAGCCCGATAGATGGCTGCTGGCTACTACATCGGACATTTCCAGGGTCTACCATTCATTTCCAAAGGAACTGCTCCATTACAGAATTAAGTCTCAGGGTAGCACAACTTGTAAGACATGCTCACAATCAATATAATTCCTTACAGAACTTAAGGTAGTTTGCATCTTCCATTGAATGTTAAATTGTAATTTTTAGTTCTGTAGGATTCTATTTTGCTTTTAATCACTTAAAATTTAATGTATGTAGCTCTGACTGCACATGCTTTTATTAATGACAATTCTATATTTAATAGGGCACCACGTGAACTTTATTTTAAAAAGGAATTAAAGGATTCAGTCCAGTACAATGCAGTTCTAACCCTACTTCCTCAAATAGCTTCCTCAAGCAATACACCTCACTCATCAACTTCCACAAGTGTGTTTTGGGGAGACTAAAATATGCTGTCTTGTCTGTAAGGATGTTTTTGGAGAAGCTCCATTACACAAGGCAGCAAGAGTTGGAAGCATGGAATGCCTCAGTCTGCTTGTAGCCAGTGATGCCCAAATTGAGTGAGTATGGAATCAGTGACTTCAAATTTTCTATTTTCTTGGGTTAATCAGACTCCTGCTGCTCAATTACATGATGCTTGCCTAATTGATAATGTAGTGGAACCATTTAAATATTAACTTAGGCTGTTAATGATTATCTGATACTATTCAAGTAAATTAAAAAATGGATCCTAAGCAATCAGAGGTGCAGTTCTTTTCATGTGTCATGGCAGTATTACATCTTAGTTTTGTTTTTAAAAATCCATTCTATAGATGTTCTCACTGACTTCCTTTGTGTACTCACTCATTGTATGGAAAACAGAATACTTATTTGTGTAGAAATGAAGTGCCCATTCTGTGCTGTCCTCTGTGCTAAGTAAGGACAAATAGTGAGCAAACATGGAATTCCTCTATGCTTCCTTTACCTCTTTTATTCTGCAACCAACATTTGTATAAGCCCAAAGCACCTTTATTAGCAATATATTTTTAAAAGGCTAAAAACAACTGTCAACTTTTACTTGAACACGTTTTTTTTTTTTTGTCTTAGTTTATGTAATAAGAATGGGCAAACAGCTGAAGATCTTGCTTGGTCATGTGGATTTCCAGAATGTGCCAAGTTTCTTACAACAATTAAATGTATGCAGACAATAAAATCAAGGGAACAACCCAATAAAGATCATTGTGTTCAAGTGCTCAGACAGAAACGAAGTTTTGGAAGTGAGGAATATACAAGTGGGAAAAGGAAGTGTTGGTAAGTAATTCAGTTTCTTCCTTCTTCCTCCCTTAAGGATTTCTTATTTAAAACAGAATTTATTGTTTCATTTAAATATTGCCAGTCTTATGTCTTGTATATCTTTTCATTCTCATTAACACATTTTAATACTGGATGTAGTAACTACTAGACTTTAGAGACCAAAAATTGTCCTGCATGGTAGAAGACTGGGGAGGAAAACTTTTTAAAAAAAGGTTTTAATGTCAATATGTTTTTCAACAACAGATGTATTTATTGGTCATGAAGAGGTGTGGAGAAGGTCTTCACTTCATGCAGGTCTACCGCTCAGCTACAAGCTGTGGCTTCAGGCTCATCAAGTGTGTCTAAACTCCTTCTAAGAAGGAGGAACCCTTTCTTCTAAGCGAAGATAATGTTCAAGAATACATGTATTTACATGCCTATAATGTTCTGGTTGTGCATGCTTTGTCTCTTAACTTATTAAAAGAATGTCTAAAGAATAAATTGTTTTCTTTGTGATATTTACAACCTTTGGAAAAACTCATAAAAACCATCAAACTACCCCCAGGATTTAATTTGAAATTAAATTTATTCTTTATCAACAAAGTTACAAAGTACAATTTTGATACAGTCTTTGAGTCCAAGATATTTTAAATAGTATTTGGTCTCTGAGGGAGGCATAAGTTATAGTAAGCATCCTTGTTCCAAAACTCTGGGCCCTTCCATCCACACCAGCCCTAGATGTGGGAGAAGGGAAAGGAAAACCTATTACAAAGTTACAGGACTACATAATTGAAATTGTAACATTTTACAACCGAATCTTGCAGGAAGACTGTAAATACCTATACAGTGCAAGTATCTGAATTCCTATTAAGCACAGAAAAGTAGCTTATTTGGGTTCATTTCAGATAGAATTAAAAAAATTTTTAATTCTATGATATTTAATCATAGGAATCATTTAAAAAAGGAAAAGCTTCATTATGGTACTATTACTCAATGTCATATTTTATTGATTTTTAAGATGTATGGTTTTATAATTCTGGTAGTCGATGGCATGTGATAATTTAACTGCCATCTGTCCCATGGAAGACTGTATAGACAGTGAGAAAGCCTATGAGCCTTTTCATTGCAAGTGGGCCTCTCCAGCCTCTGATTTCCCAGCAATGGCATCTCAGCAGTGATACCAGGTAGTAAAGCAATCTGAACTTGCCCTTAGGAGTTGCATTCTACATTCTTCATTTTCCTCAGGCCGTAATCACTGCCACTTCCCAGTTTCATGTCAGTATTAATCCTTTTTTCCAGCAGAGAAAATTACTTTCAAACAACATTTCATTGTGAATATAGTTAAGTTCATCAAATTTCTTCTAGGGCCATTGATTTATTTTCTTAAAGACCCAGCTGATGACTTGTCTGAGTTTACATCATTCTGAAATGAAACGCTTGCTTACACATACTTGTTCAGAGGTTATTGAGGACTCAAAATGTCATTGTGCTGAGTGACAGGCAGTGGTCTTGTTCCTTTACCCTACCTAGCTGGGAGTGTATGAATGCGTGCTTAGTCATGACCTACTCTCGTGACCCCATGGACCCTACCTGGCTCCTCTGTCCATGGGATTTTCCAGGTAAGAGTACTGGAGTGGGTTGTCATTTCCTCCTCCAGGGGTCTTCCCAACCCAGAGATGGAACCCAAGTCTCCTGTGTCTCCTGCATTGGTAGGCAGATTCTTTACCACTTGAGTCATCAGGGAAGCCCACCTAACTAGGAGGCTGCTGGGCATTCTGGCAGGGACCTGAAGTCAAAGGTCATAGTTCCTACAGAGGAAGATGGTCTGTTAGCCTGTTTTTTCAGTGTGGAGGGGAGAGGGTTGAGTAGAGATGCTCTTTAGGTCTTTATTATTTTTCTGATTGCAAAAATAAGATACACATAAAAAAATTCAAATAAGGTAAAAGTAAAAATTAAAAAATCCTCTACCAGTTCTGCTCCCCCTGCCTACAGATCAGATCAGATCAGATCAGTCGCTCAGTCGTGTCCAACTTTTTGCGACCCCATGAATCGCAGCACGCCAGGCCTCCCTGTCCATCACCAACTCCTGGAGTTCACTCAGACTCACGTCCATCGAGTCAGTGATGCCATCCAGCCATCTCATCCTCTGTCGTCCCCTTCTCCTGCCCCTAATCCCTCCCAGCATCAGAGTCTTTTCCAATGAGTCAACTCTTCGCATGAGGTGGCCAAAGTACTGCAGTTTCAGCTTCAGCATCATTCCTTCCAAAGAAATCCCAGGGCTGATCTCCTTCAGAATGGACTGGTTGGATCTCCTTGCAGTCCAAGGGACTCTCAAGAGTCTTCTCCAACACCACAGTTCAAAAGCATCAAATCTTCGGCGCTCAGCCTTCTTCACAGTCCAACTCTCACATCCATACATGACCACAGGAAAAACCATAGCCTTGACTAGACGAACCTTAAGTCTCGTTTATTTCCATTGAGAGTTGTTTCTTTACATAAAATTCTTTTTATCATCTCCTTTTTTCAGCAAAACTTTCTCTAATGAATTTCATGTCCTAAAATGTTTTCTTAATGATAGAAAAAGGCTTACACTTTCTGTTTTAATCTTTCACACATGTGGGCCATCTCTAGGTAACTGGTCTCAAATTTTTTTCAAGATAAGTGGGTAGAGACGGTGCCCAAACCAGCAACTGTGGGGGTAAGGAGAGGAGCCAGACGTCTTTCTTTTGAGGTGACTGGCTTAGGGAACTTACACAGGAAAGCTCCCCAAGTGGGTAGAGAGGTCAGGCAGAGGGAGAATTGTCCGTCCGGCCCCTGACCTAGACTGAATGTGTCTAAGACTTGTATGATGAACCCTAATCTCCAATGTGTTGGCATCTGAAGTGGGGCCTCTGGGAGCTGACTGCATTAATGACAACAGAGCCGTCATTAGAGCGCCCAGAGAGCTCCCTCATCCCTTATACCACGTGGGGACAGTGAGGGAGTTTGCCATCTTTGAACTAGAAAGTGGGCCTCACCACCCACTAAATCAGCCGGCACCTCCACCCTGGATTTCCCAGCCTCCAGAACTCTGAGAAGTAAACTTCCGCTACTATAAGCCACTCCCTCTACAGTGTTGTTACAGCAACTCTAAGGCTTCTAAGTGCCTTTAAGATAACATCTAAACACATGCGTCTCAGCCTGGTTCTCAGTGGCCATCCTGACTTAGCTTCTGCAGATCCCTCCAGCCATCAGCCACCCCTCTCCACCAGCTCAAGTCACGTTAAAAATGCCACAGTTCTCAGAACATACCCAGCTTTCCTTTCACTTACTTTGAGTGATCCTTTTGCAGGGGCGGCCTTGTAAGCGCCACCGAAGACAGCATTTTTGGGAGGAAGGAATCCTTTATGGTGGAGGAGAAAATAGCAACCCACTCCAGTATTCTTGCCTGGAGAATCCCGTGGACAGACGAGCCTGGTGGGCTGCTGTCCATGGGGTTGCACAGAGTCGAACACAACTGATGCAACTTAGCATGCATGCATGCATTGGAGAAGGAAACAGCAACCCACTCCAGTATTCTTGCCTAGAGAATCCCAGGGACGGAGGAGCCTGGTGGGCTGCCGTCTATGGGGTCGCAAAGAGTCAGAGGCGACTGAAGCGACTTAGCAGCAGCAGTCCTTTATGGACTCTCCTTCTTTGTCCTTCTATACAAAGGACAAAGAGCTCTTCAAAGATCCATTTTAATACCCCCAGTGCTTAGGACAGTGGATGGTAAATATTAGGTACTTAATGAATGTGCAATGAATGAGCACTTTGCTACAGAAATTGCTCCTATTTTCAGGAAGATATGTATACCAGCCAAGAACATGTCATAGACTTAGAAGTCCAAATGCCTTGAAAGAGAAAATTGTGTGTATGTGGCATTTAAAATTTTAAGAATGTGTTTCTATTCTGTTAGTATTTATAGATGCTCCAATAATTGGCAAAAGACTTTACTAAAGTGGAGATATAAGAGTTCAGCTACATAAAACACTAAAAACTCTTTACATAAACATCTCATCCATAGGGCTTTACTAATCTCATATAGCTATATTCAGTTTTGAAGATCTCTCATAAGTGAATTTCAATGTTAAACCATCCATTTCCCCAGAATCCCCTAGGATTTCTGATTTAAGAAATCTTTTTATTGGTACTAATGACTTATTTGGCAAAACATATAAAACTTTTTAAAAATTTAACTTATGTCTTATAACACTTGCCTCCGAAAGATTTAGTACGGGTTTCATGGAAATTTAGTACTAATTTCTCATTAAAACTCAGTACTAAATCTGAATTAGTTGCCTATAAATTAAGGTAAATTTAAACCTCCTTTAGCTGGTAGTTTAAGCATTAACAAATATTCTTAAATTTGTTTCAAATTCAAATCTTTCATAGAATGAGATTAAGTTATATGTAAAAAAAATATATATATAAAAGCAGTCAAGTCTCCATAATGTCTATCATACTGCCAATTTTGGTTAATTTGAAAATTATAAACGTTATATATTTACTCTTTTTTGAGGCATTGATAAATCTCACTATATTCACAACAAGCTGTAAAGTCTCCAAAGGAATATATTTATGAGTTTCGTATTCTATTACTTTAGTTACCCCTGACCTTCATACCTAGAGAGAGTTACTCATCACAGGCTTAGAGTCCTTCCTTACAGTGAGGATCTCTGCTCTCAGTTTACAATCCAGCTTTCTGTTAGCTTCCAGTTCTCCCTCCTGGTTTTGGGTTCTTTTCCTTGTATTTATTTGTTAAACAGACACTTACCTTTTCCAAAATAACCTGCAGATCTTCAGCACCTGTATAATGTGGATCTAAAATCAGAAATTTTATCTGTCCTGTAATTTCATTCCATGCAACTCCTAGTATTGTGTGAGCCAAAACTCCTCCCCCTATAGAAGAGGAAATAAAGAAATGAGAGGGCATATGTTAGTCTAAACTTCCCACTCAATTTCAGTTGAAAAAAGATTATTTTGCCTATGAATTGATCTAACATAATATTAAAATTGATTGCCCTAAACTGGAAAAGACATAACGTCAAATATACTCTGAAAAGACAAAATCACATCTTTAAGACAGAAAAGATACAATCACATCTATAATCATATTAGGTTTCTATGTCACTTTAATATTCATGGAATTACCTAAACTGGATTTAAAAAGGGCCACAGAGGGTCTAAACTCCTCACAACAGGGTAGCAATCATTGCTGTTGGTACCTCTCTCAGCAGACAAGCCATGTTCTCTCTGCTCTGAGTACCTCCAACGGTGCAGCCTGTCTACTCAGTACTTTCTGTCGTTTGCTGACATCTGCCTACCTGCATTTCTTACACACCAGTCTTAGCTTGCCTTCTGTCATCCAGGGCAAGTCTTATTTCTCATAGAATTGTATCTTTAGATTAGCTAATCCAATTCTCTTATTTTACAAAGAAAGCCCAGAGAGGTTAAGCAATTTGCATAATGTCACACAGCGAGCCAAGTTCCTGACAGCCAGGATGGATGCTATACTGAGTGACCACTGTCTCTTTTCCATTCTGCTCTGAAGTCTATTTGAACACAGTTATCAAATCTCTTCTTAGCCTTTACTACTTCTAGTTATTATAATCTTTTTTATAACTTTCCTCCCATCTTGGAAATTTTAAAAAATATCCAGAGGTCAGTATGCATGCTGTAAAAGCTAATTTTAATATGTTTACAAAGGACTGATATTATGTGCCATTATGTATTTACATTAACGGTAAGTTTCACATATTCTCCATCTACCAAAAGAACACAAGATTCCAAAACACCTTACCAATCATTATTGGAGTTCCTTCACTCTGGAAATGATTAGCCAGTTCCCGTCCCTGAGAGGCCATTTCAGAACCTTGGCTAGAAAGAAACCAGTTTCTATCAGATGAACTATTCTGAAGATCAAATGAGCTTGGGAACTAATGTTTTCTATTTTTTTGGTTTCTTTTTTGGTTATTAAAAATATAGATATAAATTTAAGTAAAATTAAGTGGTAGGGAACTGAGAGCAATTTAAAGCAATACAACCTCTAAATATTTAAGGTCACTAAATGAGCTAGGAAAGAAGACCTTGATTCTTTGCTTCTAGAACTGCATAAGAAGGTTCTGGACTTTTAACCTAAGATTGAAAGTGGTCACTTTGATACTGAGGGGATTCTTATGGGCGGATTTAATTTCAGAAGGATAGGTTTTAAATCCTAGGATTTTGTCTTCTTACCATCAAACTCATCTGTAATTCCTCATCTTTAATCTGGGACCAAAAATACCTGCCCTTCTATGTGACAGGAGATTCCAGGACTAAAACAGACAATGTCTGTGAAGCCAGTGTGAAAACTGCAAAACGTTTGCAAGTACAACATATTTTTAGGGAATATTTCAATATCATACAATTTTTACTTCTGAGAATAGAAAAGATGAAATTTTTTTTTTTTAGAATGGAGGTGCCAGGTGGTGCTAACTAACCCTTAGCTCTTGCTTCGTAAGGAATGAATGAAGCAACATTTTCATGTGTCAAAACTTTCACTTTTTAATCACCATCTACTTCACTATTTAATCTATTACTTATTTGTTAGCACTGATTTCCATATCCAATCCAAATTCCAACTGTGAAATCAGATGTACTAAAGTACTTGGACAATAAGAATAATGACATTACAGTTATCAAGGTTGTCATAATAAATGTATTAAAAACATAAGCTCATATATAAGGAGTAAGCTAGAGATGGTCATAGAAATCAATCTTATCTAATATTTGCTCATATTTTAATACTAGAAGTATTCTATTTTTAATAGATAAGGAAATTTCCTATTATAAATTTCCTATTTATAAACTTTGTATTCCTATATTATAAATTTCCTATTTCCTATATAAAATTTCCTATTATAATAAATAAGGAAAAGATAAAATTATATTTGGATACATGATTAGTTTCTTAAAATCTGAGGAAGCAAAAAGAGTAGGAATAAACAAAAAGGTCAGTCATAGATCAATATTTGATTTTTCCCTTCCAAGAATTCAATGACTTTTCCATTAAAAAACCAGACCTTCTGTAACTACTCAAAGTTGACATATTTCCAAGTTTTCCTCTTCCAGACTAAGACTAGGCCTAGATCGTACAAGTACATATCATGAAGTTTACTCACAAACATCTTCTAAAAAATAACAGCAAAAAAATTTAGGACTGGAAAAAATGAGATTTATAAAGCAAGGGGGCAATGTGGAGGAAGAGAAAAGAGCAAAAACAAATTGGGGGAAAAGCGTACTTTTTTCTTTTAATAAAAGTGACAAACTCTCTTTGAAGTGATTTCTCAAATTTCTTAAAGTTTCCTTACCTGACAAACAGTATTTTTGAAGTTACACCAATCAAATGGTTCAGCACCAGCTGTACCTCGATAGATCCAATCCACTGCCGTGATCCAACAAATGTTGCTGGTTTGTCCCCAGCATCAACTAGAGCCTTTATTTAAAAATACAAAAAAAAAATCATACACAAGACAGCTATTAAAAATTATGTATAGGGATTTCCCTTGATTATTAGTATATATGTTTTTTCCCTTCAAAACAGAAGTAAGTCTGGACCATGAGGTAGGTATAATTATTTAATGGTATATTAGGGTCCATGAAACGTCCATATAATTCAAAATGGCATGTTCTGTACCTGCTGGATTTCTCTGTGTGTTGGAATGGATCTTTCTGTGTATCCCTGGTGTTTGAACCAGGAGCAGATAGTCTGTAGAGACCGATAAGCACAGCCCCAGCCATTGTCATCTATTCGATCCTGCATATAATGATGGTAACCATATGTGCCCTGGACCACATAAACCTATATAAAAAGAAGAAACACAGTAATATATTAACTGTAGATGTATATATTTGGAAAAGGTGATGGCATCCCACTCCAGTACTCTTGCCTGGAAAATCCCATAGATGGAGGAGCCTGGTGGGCTGCAGTCCATGGGGTCGCTAAGGGTTGGACACGACTGAGCGACTTCACTTTCACTTTTCACTTTCATGCATTGGAGAAGGAAATGGCAACCCGCTCCAGTGTTCTTGCCTGGAGAATCCCAGGGACGGGGAAGCCTGGTGGGCTGCCGTCTATGGGGTCGCACAGAGTCGGACACGACTGAAGTGACTTAGCAGCAGCAGATGTATATATTATATGTATACATACGTACATCATCTATTAAGATAACATTATATACATACACATGCTCAAGTCATTTACTGTTTTCAGAGCTAGATTGTTACTTTTGCTGCTAAGTCACTCCAGTCGTGTCCGACTCTGTGCGACCCCATAGACAGCAGCCCACGAGGCTTCCCCGTCCCTGGGATTCTCCAGGCAATAACACTGGAGTGGGTTGCCATTTTCTTCTCCAATGATTACTTTTAGTGCCTTATAAAAATTAAAAAAATAAAAAAAATACTCTCCAACTCTTTCAATATATCAGTGTATTACTGATACAAAAGTGAAGTAAGAACAGTATGAGAAAATAAAATTGTAAAGACAATATCATTACATAAATGCAAAAATCTTAACAAAATATTAGCAACCTAAGTCCCGCAGAGAATAAAAAAAAAATTAATCACAATCAAATATCCACTGGGCAGAAGCAAAAAACAACTAATGACACTAATGATCACCCAACTCGTATAAACAATTACTAAACTCACCATACCAGTCTCTATGTTAGGTGGATTGAGATAAGTATGTGGATTTCTAATGTAACCATCTTTGTATGGTTCATCTGGAAAATGATAAGCATTAGACCTTTTGAAATAAGGTCTGTCATGAGGCAGATTGAAGACATCGTGTAATTCCTAAATAAAACCAGAATCAACAGGAAATAAGAGAAAAAAGGTTAAATGATATAGGTTCCCAGTCAATAAATAAACCCAAAACAGAAAATTTACTATATACTGGTTATACAAGATATCAAACACTTATGATTTTATTCATGAAGGTCAAAGAGGGTGAGATTTAAACAAAAACCAAAAAGGATTTATTTTGGTTTATCTATGCATATGGATAGAAACTGGAAGAGAATATAGAAAATTGAAAATAATTTGTTACAGTGAAAGAACTGAGATAATTTAAAATTACTTATTGTAACACAGTCTGCTAAAATAAATCCAGGCTAAAGACTAGTTTTGAAAGTCTTATAAATGAGTAATTAACAAAGATATAACTATACCAAAATAATCATGCTTAGGTTTTCATTTTTAAAAATCATGCTTAGAGTATTTAACAAATATAAGGGGTAGTGATTAGATTACGGAATGGAAATTGGTGGTTTAAAGAGCAATATGGCATCAAAATAAAAATACACATATATGTTTAAAAGGCAACATATTCCTGAATGTATAAAAACATGTAATAGTTACTCTGAAAGTCTGATATCTTCTTTTTGATATCTCCTATGTATTCAAGCAGTTTGAATTAGATCATTAGCTTGTGTAACTGTTGCCTCTGCAAATCAATTCATTTGGCACTTACAGAGAGGCACAGAGGGTTACAGTGTTACATCTCTTTTCAGGGACACAGATTGGGAAGATGTTTCCATGGTATAATTTGATGGGTACTAGGCAAGGCCACATATCAAAAATATATACTAACAAAAAATACATACTACCAAAAAAAAAAAAAAAATATATATATATATACACACACACACTATCAAACCAGTCGTTTGCCAATAAATCTCATTTCTTTGAATGCTGATCATGTTTTCTTCAAAACGCCTCTAATAAAACCCAAATGACCCTGGGAGGTGGGGGATGGAGTACTACAAATCCTAATTAGAAACAGGATAAAATCTAATTTCCCTTCTCTAACTGTAATCTTGTCTCTTTTATAAATTTACAAGTAATGGAAAAGAAAAGGAAATTATTAAATAGCACTCATCAGCTACTCTAGGCATGTAAGTATCTTTTCATTCTTATATTTCACTACAGAAAAATAACATATGAACTTCACCGAATATATAAATTAAAATGTTATATATAATTTAGCATAATATTTTTTTAAAAAGACTTAAAAAAGTTACATGAGAATAGACATTAAATAACATGTAAAGCCAATACTGTGCATCCACACTTTATAAAATTAAATCACAAAATGCTGGCTATTTATTAGAAGCACAAAATTAAATACAAAATGAATGATATTTTTATTTTTCTAAGAATGAATTGGTCTTACCTTTCTATAGGCCTGCAGCTGACCATCGGGAATTCCTGATGGATATGAAATTGTTACAAGATTTTTTTCCCCTGGTAATAAAAAGTGCAGTGGTTCAGGAACCACAATGGATGTTCCTTTCATGTATTTCAAAATGCATTTTTCCATATCAGTTAGTTGATTATGAATTGCATCAACTAGAAGTTTACGAACTCTGTGGGGCGGAAATATACAAGTGCATTAACAAAAATTATAATAGTTATGATACATGAAACTGTTGAGTGAATATATTCCTAATATGCCCTCAATAGGACTGGGTTTATTAAAGTAAGTCTAAATAATAAAAAGTTAATGTTAAATAAACTAAATTTCCTCTGTGCAGATAAATGGAAAATTCTATAGGTTTTGCATATTATCCTACTTCCTCAATAAACACTGAATTACTAGATGACTCTTAGTTTAATAATAAACACGGAGTAAATCATAGTAAAAAAGAACAACCACCACCCTAGATATGCCTCAATGACACTTAAAAATGGGCTTTGATTACTTTGGGGGAGGGTCCTCATTTAAAGGTGGCAGTAGTATTAGAAAATACCTACTTTCCCCACATTTCTTCTGCAGCAACAGATAAAACTGCATCAACTGGTAAAGTCATACTAACATAGTGATGTCCTCCGCTTTCTCTTTCAATAATGGGCGTTATGGCGGCCAGAGGGGTTGACACTTCCAGCATCAGATCTATATTTACTATTTGATGCTACAAAGATAAACAGTAATAGTTAACTTAAAGCACACTGAACAATAATATAAAAGGTAAGTAAAAGGACTTTTTAAGGACCATATAAAGTACATTACTGGAGAAGGCAATGGCACCCCACTCCAGTACTCTTGCCTGGAAAATCCCATGGCCAGAGGAGCCTGGTAGGCTGCAGTCCATGGGGTCACTAGGAGTCAGACACGACTGAGCGACTTCACTTTCACTTTTCACTTTCATGCATTGGAGAAGGAAATGGCAACCCACTCCAGTGTTCTTGCCTGGAGACTCCTAGGGACAGGGGAGCCTGGTGGGCTGCTGTCTCTGGGGTCACACAGAGTCAGACACTACTGAAGCGACTTAGCAGCAACAGCAAACTATATTACAGTAAATTATTTAAAAGCACAATTCTTAGCTTAAAGAAAAATTCTTCTCTGCTTCAGAATAATCTGAGGAGAGGCACAGAGTGAGTGGGAAATGAAGATGAAACCAGACCGATCATGTATCCAGAAGCATTAAAAGTTCACTATGGTTCATTGTACTATATTTGTATAGATTTAAAATTTTCAAAAAAATGAATAAACAAGATACAATACCACAAATCAAGAAACTTTTAAACATATGTTATGACTATATACCTCTGCTCTAAAGACATACTAATAATGAACTCTGTTAGAAGGTTTGATTTTGATAGTGGTATGGAAAAACAATTCTGAAAATGTTTTCTGTGTATTAAACAAATTTAGCAAAATATTAAGAGTACTGGAAGCCAGGTTTCTCACCAGGAGAAGGTTAGGAATTGTGTGAGGCTGAAGTATTATTGGGGGTATATGATTTACACGGGTAAATCTTGATGTGTGCATTATATATGTATAGTATGTGTGCATACATGTCTGCCTTCCTTGGGGAAATGGCTGATTCCTGAGATGAAATAGCAAAAGTACATGAACCTGGAACATCCTTGGAAAAAAGTATGAAGTATTCAAAAGTACAGTATCAAGAGGACACTGGAGCCAGCATGAAGCTTCTCTTGGCCAAAGCAGAAAATATGAGCATCAAAATAACTGATGGCAGCTAACAGACAACTCATTGCATAAAACAGGAATCCACGCTTCCACGCGGTTAATACACAGCGAAAAGGGAAAGTGCTTCCTTTCAGTACAAAGGCATCTTGTAAACATAAAAGGAAACAACAGACTTAGAAAAAAATCACCACTTTGCAACCATCAGATTAATGCTAGATTCTGACAACAATTATCAACTGATGTTAGAAGTGTTGGGTAAAAACTTGATGAGGAATAGGATATTTACATAAACTCAAAGCATCTTCCCGCAAGATACCTTCAAATTATCAGGGCACAAAATAGGACCCTCACAGTAGAGAAAAGTGGCAGTTACCACATTAAGTGATCAACGTTAACGTCATTGATACGAGAACCAACTAAGCATATGCCTCTTTCACATGACGTGCTGGGGACACACGTTGCTTCTTTGGGATTCCCATCAACAATGACCACCTGAACCCACCATAAGGCGGCTGAGAACAAACTCAAACCCAATCTGAGAAACATTCTACAGAATACCTGACCTGTAACCCTCAAGATGTCAACCTCCAAAGACCGGTAACTCTCAAATCCTTATCCAAAGCCCATAGTTTTTTTGTACACTCCACATTTAAAAATCTCACAGCTCAGGTCGACACCTCACTGGTGTCTCAAACATAGTATGACCAACACTGACCTCATGTCTTCCCCATCTCCCATCTTTACCCAAGCAAGAAGCTGGTCATCTCACATCCAGTAAGTCTCCAAGTACAATCCTTTTCATTCCCTAAATATTTCTTGTATCCATTCCCTTCTCTTTATTACTATAGCTACTGGTTTTGTTCAGATTCCCCCGAGTGGTCTCTGTCCACATCTCCAACCTCATGTCCACTCTATTATTCTCACTAGTCTGGAAAAACGCTACAGTCATATAAAATATTAACTTTGTACAACTTCCTGCCTTGAAGTAGCTGCTCTGTTTTTTATCTCTAACACCTGGCAAAGTTTGTGGCACGTGGCAGATACTCAACAGTACTGGTTCAAAAATCAACAGAACCAAAACTGTGAAGAAAAGTAAATCACTTTATCATTTACTATTTCATATAGCATAATGCGTCACTGTCATGTTTCAGAATGATTCCTTTTTAAGTAATCTTCAAACATACTCAAGGACAAAAGTTTAGATATATAAAACAGAGGTATAACCTTGGGCATGTCACTTAATCTTTCTGGACTTGAATCATCTGATCTGTAAAAAAAAAAAAAATAAGAACTTTCTAAGATCTCACTCAAAGCCAAATTCAAGGACTGAAAATTTTTATCACTAAGAAGACAGGTGATTTGCTTACCATGTCTGATAACTTTTTATCTTTCTTCTTTGTGAATTTTCGTTTTGTATCTTCTTCCTGTTCAAATCTAAAATTTTAATACACGGAGATGTTTATAATATGAAATGATATTGTAAAAACATTTCTAGCAATCTTCAAGCATACTCACTGAATAAAGCGCATTATGTCCTTACAGGCAGAACTGTCGGTCAGCTCTCCTGGGACGGTGTTCATGTCACTGTTAGGCCATACGTACACTGAACTGTGGCAAATTCTGAACACAAGGGCATTTGAAGACAGCTTGGTTGACAGGTCACTCAGTACATGCTTTAGTGCGTTCTTGATAAAAATTTCTAAATAAAAGAACACAAATAGAAGTTATATAAAAAACTGCAAACTTTTCAACATGAAGGTATCCAAGCACACAAAAGTAGAGCACAGTAAAAGTGACCCCCAAATATCCATTCCTCAGATTCAATAATGTAAAAAAAGTTTGTTTTGTCTTTAAAAAAAAGGGAGATAGAATTCATAGACCAGAAAATCCATTCTTTTAATGTGCACAATTCAGTTGCTTTTAGTATACCACAAGGTTTGCAATCATCACTATCTAATCCCAGAACATTCCATCACCCCCAAATAAACCCTGGACTTCCCAGCAGTCATTCCCCATCCCCCCGCACTTACTTATGGCAATCACTAACCTACTTTTGATCTCTGTAGACTGGCTTACTCTGGACACTTCATATAAATAAAATCACACATTTTGTGGCTTTTTGTGTCTGGCTTCTTTCACTCAGCCTAGTATCTTCAAGAATCAACCAACTGTGAATCCATCCCTAGCATGAATTAGCACTTCACTCTTTTTTATGGCTGAATAATATTCCATTATATGAACAGAACATACTCTGTTTATTCATTTGTAAACTGATACATATTTGGGTTGTTTCTATCTTTTAGCTATCATGAATAATGGTTTTACAAATATTTGTGCAGAAGTTATTGTGTGGATATATCTTTAATTCTTTTAGGTAATAACCCAGAAGGAACTGCTGGATCATATGGTGACTCTCTTTTTGTGGACCTGTCAAACTGCTTTCTAGAGGAACCGCATCATTTTATGCTCCCATCAGCAATGGATGAGGATTCCAATTACTCTCAAAATACCATATTACTTACAGAAATAAAACTCTGGAGTGAGATTTGAATTTCTTAGTAGTTCTCTTCCTCAAACTATATCCCACTAAGACTGTACAAAGTATTGTGTTCTTAAGTCATGTTCTTTTTTCCTCTATGTGGTATGTCATCAAACCTGGTATTTGTCTGACTTCAATGATTTCCTTTTTACTTAACAGAATTTTTTGAATATAAAAAACATTTTCATGGTTCCAAAGTCAAAACTATATAAAAAGATACATCTGAAGAAGACAATATTTAAATATTTGTACCAGTTTTATACTCCTAAATCCTAAACCTATTTAACTCTGTGGTTAAAATATTTAACTATCACATCGATACCTTGATAAATAAATACCTGGAGGTTGTGGGAGAGAAAGATTACTTATAACAAGTCAGATATAAAGGCATCCTGATATGTTTCAGAAATCCAAATTTAAAGATTTATAGTTTCACTACAAAAGACAAACATAATTCCTGGATTACCTTCTGCCCATCCCTGAAGACAGTGAAATATCTAAATAATTGTGATGTCTTTAAAGTTAAACACCTCCGTTCTCAGTATTTCCTCATTAATGATTCCCTTCAAGGAGTGTTTCAAAGAGTTGGGTACAGGAGTAGGAATACTATTAAGTCAGAAAACAAGCTCAAATACATCAATTATTTGGGTAAAAAGCATCTGCAGTCCCTATTTACATTTGAAATTACATCATTATGTCTGTTGACTGATAGATCAGTTACACTTTGCAGTTAAGTTCATAGCAAAGGATAACTTCAATTTGTAGCGAGTTGTAAAATGTAAGGCTTTATCCACAAAAGTAACACCCTGTATGGGAGCTCAGTAGTTAAGTCATGTCCGGCTCTTTGTGACACCATGGACTACAGCCTCGCCAGGCTCCTGTGTCCATGGGATCTTCCAGGCAAGAATACCGGAGTGAGCTGCCATTTCTTTCTCTAGAGGCTCTTCCCGACCCAGGGATCCAACCCATGTCTCCTGCATTGGCGGATGGATTCTTCACCACTGAGCCACCAGGGAAGCCCAAGGAACAACACTTTACTGATAAGACAGGCGTAAAAATGAGTTTGATTTAGTTCTTGCAAAATGATTCTCATCTTGATTGCACATTAGAGAATCAACTAAAGAACTTACTGATGCCCAAGTCTCTGTCCTTGAGACTTACCTTATTTGGTTGGGGAGTGGGGATCAGAATGTGGACCAACACAGAGAACAATTTTTTAATATGAAGGGATGGGTCAGAAAGACCATCTTGCATTCTCTCTCTTCCTCTTTCCAAGGGGCCAGTAAATAATCATCAGCTGGTGATCTTGAAGGAACTTTGACACTGTTTATTCCTCACCTTTCTGAACTTCTCTGTGGCTCCTGACACCCTTGATCATACTTTTCTTGAGTGATTTCATCTAATACAAGGCATTAACTATCATCCTTGGGATACATTAAGTTCTCTATCTCCAATTCTGACCACTCTCCCCCAAGTTTCAGACTCAAATTACCAAGTGCCAGCTGGGAATTCACACTTGATGTACTGTGGCATTTCAAATGAAACACATCTCAAACACAGCTCCTTGTCATCCTCCTCCGATATCCTTTAGCTTGGTTTGTGGCAAGCAGTCAGAAACAGGAAGACATCCTAGAGTTTGGTTTATACCAACACTGCTGATTTTTCTCCCATAGAACCTGCCTGCCATTCCTAAACCACACGATCTCAAGAGAATGGGTTCTGGAGTCTTACGGTGATGTACTATTTAAGTCTGCAAAGTCTAAGTCTAGCTGTCTCATTTACATTATGCTCAGGGTGGATATTTATATTTATTGTCACAATTTTCTTGGAGAGGGCAGTAAAGTTTCTTAAGGGGACACCTTAATGTGCAGAGGAGCCCCATGGGCTAGCAGTGGTGGGGAACGCAGTGTCTAAGTTTCTCATATCACTTCTATTTGACTTTAGACAGTTTATTCACCCTCTCACTCAGTTTCATTTTCAAAATGGGGAGAATCTCACAATATTTCATCATCGCTTTTATAGTAAAAAAGGAGTATCTTGGAAGACCTACCATTAGGAGTAGCTAGCTGAAAAGCTAGATCAAGGCCACCTCTTATTCTGAAGAGTATATCCATAGCCTCTGAAATAACCTAAGACAAATAAAACCAAAATTTCATTGTAAAACAAAAGAAACTCATCCTTATATAAATTAGAATCTAACTGAATTTAGATTAAGGCATAAATTAACTGTGACTTTTCAAATTATTTTATGAATTAATTCCTTGCTTTATGGAGAAAAACACAACAAGAAAAACACAACACCATAAATTCTGTATTAGAGGTTCTAAGCCTTTGTTCCACATTGAAATCACCTGAGGATTTTAAAGTACCCATTCCTAGGCTACACTCCCAGAGATTCTGATAAATTGGTCTGGGGAGGATATTTAAAAACTCTTCTATGTCAATGATTCTAAAGGAAAAAGATTGAGGACCACACTGCTCTGGGACAGTATTTCTGAATTATAGTCTTCACAATCATAGGGTTTAACAATGCCATGAAAAGATCAACGGTCAAGAAATGGTTTAAGAATAGGACAGGAACACTGAACCTATTATGATAACAACTGGTGGGCAAGACAATGAAATGAAACTAATATATCACTGATGGTGGGAGTATAAACTCTTAGAATTCATCACAGGGTGATGTGGCAATAGAATCAAAAGCCTTACATTCTTATTCTTGGTCTAGTAATTCTGCATATAGAAATTTAATCTAAGGAAATCTGCAAAACACACACAGATTAGTGTATACGAATATTAGCCTGTCAACAAGAGGAAACCAATTAAATAATTACAAACATTATACAGCAATGAAAAATCATGCTTTATGTGAATATTTAATGCTGTAGGAAAATGCCTGCAACTTATAAAGGGGAAAAAAAAGCACTTGTAAAATGAAATTATTAGCAGTTCTTAATTTGGGTCCATAAGCTGAATTTCACGTAGTTGATGACATATGACAAAAGATATATCATTTTGCTTGGGGAGAAGGGTGGGAAAGAGGAAGGCAACCTCTGGGAAAAGGTTTCAAAGATTTCATCAGATTCTTAAAATATGCCCCGAACAAGATGAAGAACTATACTACACACTAAGAGTCCTATTTTTAACTAAATCAGTAAGTACAACATTTACTAAGCTCTTAAAAAGTAGAAGGCACTATGCTAAATGACTAGACATATACTAACTCTGATACTCAAAATAGGTACCATTACTATTTTTCTCATTTATAATCCCTGTCACATTGTTCCAAGGGTGACTGCTTTTATTTTCCACAAAGTATAACCTATTGAAAGGCCATGCCCTTTGCCCCAGTTATACTTCTTGGAATTTATCCTAAAGAAATAATCAGGAAAGTTCAGGACAAAGTTAGCTTGAATGCTGTCCACTTATCTTACTGTTGTTCATCACAGCAAAAAAACAAACAAAAAAAATCCCCACCTAAATTGCCATCAGTAAGAATCTGTTAAGTATAAGAAGTTGATTAAATACTATGTACCTATTTGAATAAAAAATATTTAATGGCACTGAAAGATACTTTAAAGTACGAGCAACATTTCACTGTTTCTTTCTGTATGACCTTGTAACTCACTCAAGTGTGTCTTTTCTGTAATACTGGAAAAATATCACAGGGTTGTTCTAAAGGTTCCATAAGAGATTTTATGTGAATACACTAGAATCTCCTTACACTTCTGAATTGAGACTCTCTCTGAACAAATAACATTTAAACTGAGATCCGAGCAGGAAGTAGATAAGAGCATTTCCAACAGAAGTATTCCAAGTAGTATTCCAAAATTCCAAAGGAAAGACAGGGGTGAAAGTGGCTGAACCTTTCCCATGGAGGGGCTCTGACTGGTGAAGGCCTGCTTACAAGACCACTTAAGACACCATAGCAGATGGTTAGATCTCATGGTGCCAAGGACAAGAATAGCTAGAGACTGTGATGACTGACAACCATTTAGAGGTCAGTCCTGTCCGACTCCTTGCGACCCCATGGACTACAGAGTCCATGGAATTCTCCAGGCCAGAATACTGGAGTGGGTAGCCGTTCCCTTCTCCAGGGGATCTTCCCAAGCCAGGGATCAAATCTAGGTCTCCCGCATTGCATGCGGATTCTTTACCAGCTGAGCCACAAGGGAAGCCCAAGAATACTGGAGTGGGTAGCCTATCCCTTCGCCAAGTGATCTTCCCAACCCAGGGATGGAACCGGGGTCTCCTGCATTGCAGGTGGAGTCTTTACCAAATGAGCTATCAGGGAAGCCCCTGTAGATTCCATAGTATTTGGGACATTCCATAGATGTTCAGGAGCTGCGAAGAGGGCGATGTCAAGGATGATTTCCAGGTGTTTGGCATGAACAACGGTGCGGTGGGTGGTGCCGCAATGACCTGAGACGGGGTCACTGGAGGAAAAGCAGGGTGAGGTGGGGATGGGTAAGTCAGTTTTGAACTTGCTAAGTTTAAAATATATATGGGCCAACCAAGTGGAGGTACAGTTAGTAGATATGCGGCTCTGGAGCTCAGAATACATCTCTAAGCTGGAGATACAAATTCTGGAGAAAGCACAGGGTGTAAAGAAAAGTACTGAACACAAATCTAGGGATACCGGACTGCAGCAGAACCTGCCTGAGCAGTCAGGGGGAAACCAGGGAAGTGTTACCAACCACACTGCCGAGAGAACAAAAGGTATGTGGAAAGTTACTCTTCTCTTTTCCAGGTCCACTCTTTCTTCGAAACTTTTAAAAACCTCTTATGATTCCCTCGTTCTCAAAATGCACGCACAAGGGAAAGGTGCAGGGAGAGCGGAGGAGCCGGGGAGTCGAAGGTCTTCCGGGGGCGGCTTCCCTCCGGCTCTACCGGGAGGGGCCAGGCCGAGGAGGAGAAGGCCCAGACCAAGGCCCGGACCACCGGTCCCCGGCAGATCCAGTTCTTTCAAGGGCCGCAGAGCCCCACTTGCAGGCAGCTAGTGAGGTCGGAGGTAACCACGCAGGAGTCGGTGGCGAGCTGGGGAGGAATACTCACCATATCAGCTACGCGGCGCCGACGTGCAACGCAGAGGCTCGCCCACCGCTCAGGAGGCTGGCTCGGAAGTGGTTCCGCCGGAGGGCGGGATTTGGGAGGGCTGACTACCGTTCCCAAAATGCCCTGCGGCGTGCGTCACGGGGCGTACCACCACGCCAGATCTCGCGGGGGGATAACTGGGCGGGGAGCGTAAGTCCTAACGAATGATGGATGCAGGTCCTCCGCATCCTGTAGACGTCTTTCTGTTTGTGTCTTCCTCGATCCGGATGCGAACCCTCCACCGAGCCTCCCGCAACATTCATTCTCGGAATGGATTCTCCCGTAGCCGGGGCAACGCGCCGCAGAAGGTCTGCGCGGCTAGGCGAGCGTGCGGACCGGCTGCGTGGCGAGATCCCCGCGGGAATAGCTCGCGCGGGGGCTGCTTCGTGGCGCTGGTCGCTCCTGCAGCTTGGCTGGGACTGGAGCTGGGACAATCTGATCTCTGATCTTTGTACCCTTCTCCGAGGCGACTTGGTACTCGCAGCCATCAGGTACTGTCTTTTAGATACCTAGCTACTCTGAACCTCTGTTTCCCTAATGGGACATCATTTTCCCCAGAAGTTTTCTGTCCCTCCTTCATCCCCTAGGGCACTTTATCCATAACTTTGGAAGGGTACTTGCCGTGTTCTACTATGTTATACTTGCCTTGTCTAAGACAAGATAAGCTCCCTAACAGCAGTATCTATGCCTTTTAAAATCTCAGTTTTATAACTTCTACCAGCAAGCCCTACTCAGGAGGGTTTTGCAAAACGTTAAATAAGTGAATGAAAGATTTTGCCAATGCTGTTCACGAAGAGTTCAGTTTAGTTCAGTCACTCAGTCGTGTCCGACTCTTTGTGACCCCACGAATCACAGTACGCCAGGCCTCCCTGTAGTGGAAAAATTCAAGGCAAAAACTCCCCTTTTGTTCCCTTTCCTTTCTTCCCTCTGTGTCACACTTCGTTGGGTGGTTCCTATCTTCCTGGAGCCCACAATTTAGTGAGGGAAAACAGCAGTTAATTCAAGATCCTTACAGTTCAGTTCAGTTCAGTCGCTCAGTCATGTCCGACTCTTTGCGACCCCATGAACTGCAGCACGCCAGGCCTCCCTATCCATCACCAACTCCCGGAGTCCCCCCAAACCCATGTCCATCGAGTCAATGATGCCAGCCAACCATCTCATCCTCTGTTGTCCCCTTCTCCTCCTGCCCTCAATCTTTCCCAGCATCAGGGTCTTTTCCAATGAGTCAGCTCTTCACATGTGGTGGAAGTTTCAGCCTCAACATCAGTCCTTCCAATGAACACCCAGGACTGATCTTCTTTAGGATGGACTAGTTGGATTTCCTTGCAGTCCAAAGGACTTCAAGAGTCTTCTCCAACACCACAGTTCAAAAGCATCAATTCTTCGGTGCTCAGCTTTCTTTATAGTCCAACTCTCACATCCATACATGACCACTAGAAAAACCAAGTGAGGGAAAACAGCAGTTAATTTAAGATCCCTACAAGGTGAATGTAAAATAACCCAATATAAAATAAGCATCCATGATCAGGGCTTGGAGAGGGAAGTACATGGCGCTATGATGAAGTGAATTAAGGAAGTGAAGAATGAGCTAAACAATCAGAAGGATCAGTATTTATTGAGGAAAGAAAGGGGTAGGCGCAGTGAAGTACCTGCCGAAAGTGAAACAGCATGTGCTAGTGTCCTGTGGTTGGAGAGGCCGACTTGAGAACTGAAAGACAATTGGAGCTTAGGTTCCAGGGAGAGGGGTTTCCATGGTGACAGGTGAGGGTGATAGTGGCCTTATGAGCCATTTAAAGGATTTGAGCCCCTGTAGCAGCACAGGAAGACTTTAAGGTTGCAGTGGAGATGGAGCCTTGAAACATGAAACAAATTGAATTAGTGCCCTCCAACTGACTGACTTTTAGTTTTAAAGCATAGGTGATCAGAGGCAGGATGGCAAGGAGGAGGAGAGGATGAGCCACAGATTCAAATAGGCAATCCTGTCATTGAAACAGCTTGCTCTAAATTCAAGGCAGAAGTTTCTTACCTTGGATTATAAACTGGGAAGTGTAAGCCAATGTTTGTTTTATTCATCAACCTATGTGTCCAGTACCTAGATATAGTTGGCTTCAAAAATATTACCATAAAATGGAGGCAAGTATTCTTAGCTCTTTGGTCCAACTTTTTAGAACGTATCTAATTAAAGGAAACATCTGAAAACGTAGTTGCATATTTAGAGTGATATTTCAAGACTCTATAACTCTATAACAAATACTCTGAATTCCTTGTAGCTTTTGTTTTGCTGTTCTTAGTGTTTATCTTGCTTAGTCAATTGTCCTCTCTTCCTATCCCCATTGTGAACTGATTTTGCCCAGTGGCACATTTGTTATATACATTTAAACTTGAAAAAATCCAAGAACTATAGGGTAATGCCTAGGTGTGTTGTGCATTCTGTAAAAGTAAGTTGTAATTTTTAATACAAGGGACAATGTAGTATGTTTAGATAGAAGGGTTTAAACTAAAAATGACTGCCTTATATAATTAAGATCTTTCTGTCAACTTTGAACTTCTCAGAAGAAGAATGTTTTTTATACAGTATTTATACCACACTGTACCATCATAATATTACTGTTTGTGACAGATGAATGGCAGTGCCACAGATTAAACATTTCTTTGTAATTTGTGGCTATTTCAGCTGGAGACTCAAGGGGAAGGTTCGTGGTGATAATTTTGAGTCTCTGTTATTCCCCCTCGGCCCCACAAAGTAGATTCTTTCCCCATGTATAGCTTGGGACTGTTGTTTTATGATGTAACTATGTGCATGTTAACACTCATAGTTTGGACTGAAACTATTTTGGACTGAAAGTTAGAATCACCTTTTCCCTAAATTTTCTCCTGTATTTTTCAGTGTAGAGTAGAATTTTGCTATAGAAGTAGCACTAAGAAACCCGCTGAAGTCACCAGCATAGAGCACCCAGCCAACAGGGAGCAACCATGCCTGCGGAAGGAGGGAAGACGGATATGGAGAGGATTGGCCTCTTCAGTGAGATGGAATATATCACTGTGGGAGATAAATATGTGTCACAGTTTAATCGTAAGTATAATTTGGTTTTCTTTACAGCCTAAGAGTGGATGTTCCCTCTATAAAATTTTGATTTTAATGTTTGTTAAATGATCTTTTTGAATGGTCTGTATTTTAAAGCTTTAGGTATAAAGTTGAAAACACCTGTGAAATTTTAGTAGCGGTAAGAGATCTTTTTTTTTGTAAGATCAGGAAGCTCGTGTTCTTGGACTATCCTACTTTCATATATTCTCCTCATAGGTATTTGTATTTATTTTCAAGGTGCCTGGCAGTTTTCTTCCAGAATTTTTTTGTTTGTTTGTTGTCTAGTCGCTAAGTTGTGTTCGACTCTTTTGCAAGCCCATGGACTGTAGCCCTCCAGGCTCCTCTGTCTGTGGGATTTCTCAGACAAGAATACTAGAGTGAGTTGCCATTTCCTTCTCCAGGGAATCTTCTGGACCCAGGAATCGCCCCAGTCTCCTGTCACTCCTGCATGGGCAGGCAGATTCTTTACCACTGCCACCCCACCAGGAAAGCCCAAAACGGAATCACAACCATGAAGGGACTGAACCATTGGCTTTTTTTTTTCTCTTAGTTGGGACACTCTACTACACAAATAGCATTTACATTTACCTCTAAAATGGCCATCCATGATCACTTTCTTGAAAATAAAGTGCCAAATAAATACACGAGAGATTTTTAGAAGAGTCATCAATAAAACAATAAAAAAATATGCTGATATGGAACATCTCTAAGATAAATTGTTAAAAAGGCAAGATGCAAAACAGTTTCCTATGGGAAAGCATTGGATTCAGTGACCTGTAAGGCCTCTTCCAGCTCTCAGACTCAGAGTTTAAGAGAATCTCAATCTAATTATTAAAATGTTTTAATGGAAATGCCTTAGTTCTTACTGTCAGTGAAGCCTTTCATATGGATCTTTCAGTGACCATTTTGAAACAGCATTTAAGAGCTCAAAACTCAATGGCTCGAATCACATTTTGAAACTTTTCTCTGATGCCCTGTGTTCTAGTGGCAAGGATCAGGAAAGTTTTCTATTATTTTTCATGTCCTTTTATTAATGGTGAGCTCAAAATTGTCATATTCCTATTTTATCTTTAAAGGACCTTTTAATGAATCTGCAAGCAAAAATAGACAGATTCTACCCGGGGGATCCAAAGAAATGTCCAATCTCCAGGCAGGTTATTTTGACCCCCATTTTGCAAGGATTTTTGAAGGTGAAGGCTATGTCAATCCGAATCAAGTGAGGAGACGGTACATGATGGAAGAAGCCAAGAAAAATCTAAGCAAAGCGTTCCTCCCTAGTAATGGAGAGAAAAAGCCGTAAGTATTGGGGAGAAAATCTTAAATCTATCTCCTGCATTACTCTCTCTCCTCCAGCCTAAATTGTTGATTTTTCTGTAGGACTTACTTATGTATGACTCATTTTTTAAAGTGTGACTTTTAGGTTAAGTTTGTGTTAGATGGAGACAATTATATTGGGTGATTTAAGTTGCGGGGTAATTGATTAAGTAGATTCTCATTGTCATATTAAATTTTTAGTCATCTATGTCACTATTTTCTATCAGTTTATACTAATAAAGCCAACTAAATAATGAAAATAAGTTTTAGTTGAAAATTTTGCAGTAGTCAGACTAGAAAAAAAATTGCCTTGGGTCATCATGTCTGTGGCCTTGACTATTTTTTCTGCTTTTTAAAACTTTAAAAAAGTATAAATAAAAAATGTGAAATTAGGAGAAATCTTTTTTGGGTAAAAAGGATAATTTATCAAAGGTACATTGTTTAAAAATCATGATGAAGTTACATGTAGGGGTTTAACAGTATTTTAGTTGTAAAAATTGTCAGGATAAGTTTCTTTTTTTTTAACCTTTAAATCCTTAAACTGATAAAATCATATAATCTATGTGATATACTATAGCTGAGTTTTATAATATGATGTTAATTCACACTCAGTAACATTGACTCTCAATCTAGAGTTTATGACAGATAAGGATTGGTTGAAAAATAATTTTGTGCTTATTTGTGATTTTGAGATTAGTAAAGCTTCAGTCTTCCAAGTTAAATTGTCTTTATTAAAAGTGGAGAATGTCTTCTTTTCTGTTATTATAGTTTATCTTTTCCTACCTTTGCACACTTTGGAGAAGTGTGAACTATTTATTATTATTATTACTACTTTTTTTGGGTTTCTTTCTTTTCTTCTTAGATGTAAATTCCAATGTGTATTTTTGGGGCTACTACTTTATTTCTTTTTCATGTAACATATGTATTTTATCCTTTAAACAACTTTTTTTGTGTTCAACTTTCCCATCCCCTGGAACTAATATAATATTGTCAATAAACTATGCTTACATAAAAAATAACTTTAGAAAAAACACAGCGGAAGAACACACAAAGGGTCTATTCTTGTGGTTAATTGAACTAATGTAAACTCCTCTAACCTCCTAGAGATTGCTAAAGCTTTGTTTATGTAGAACATTTAAAATGGAATTTTTGACTTTGAATAATAGGGAAAAGTAGATTAAAAAAATAACAAAAGAGTTTTTTTTTTCTTACCAAAGTTAGGCATGTCAAATCTACTGTGTATATTTTGCTCCTCTTTCAATAATATTTTATAAATTTTGGTAAAATACATATAACACAAAGTTCACTATTTGAACTTGCTTCTTTTTGTTCTCGTTACTCTGTATTTAAGCTGTGGATTAGGAAGTTACTATGGAACCATAGGGGGACCAGTCCCGTTTTTCAGTGCTCAGTCTAAACCCAAAGAAAAATATGAGCCACCTGGAAAGAATTTATACACAAACCCAGGAAAGAAAGGAACTGGATATGGGTAAGATATTTCAATACTTTCATATCATTTGTTTTGAATTTAAAAAATTTAATTTCTGAACCCTGAAGTCATCATCATTATTTTCCTTCCTTAGCTATGCAAATATTACCATAGGTAAGCAGTTTTCACACTCTTCTGATCTCTATGATGCAGCAAAACTAAATAACAAGGTAAAGGAATCTCCTGTAACTTATTTCAATCTTTCTCTTATTTAGTTGACTTAGAGAATTCACTTGTGATCCAATTAGGGTTTATTTTGTTTTATCTATTTGTGTTATGTGGGCAATGGCAGATTGATGTTTAGGAATTGTAATAATTTTACCGTTTTGATTTTAGATTCCCTGGCTGAGCTTTAATTCCTGTCATAGTTTATCTTCCATCTCTCTAAACTAGCTGTGAGACTTCTGTCAGCGTGGCCTGATCAACTCTGCTCTATTTTGATTCTAAGCATTGTATCCTGTATTCCCAACACACCCTAATATTTTGCGCCTAAGAAAGTAGCGGTAGTCCTTTTGGGCCGATCAGGCCATTATGGTGAGTGAACAGAATGGAAGAGTGTTGGGGAGAAGGGAGGAAGTGGAGACTAGAGAAGGATATAAGCTTTTAAATTTTCGTGTTTTTTTCAGCATGCAGTCTTCAATAATTTTGGCTATGGTGACTTTAAATGGCAGTGAGATAGATGGAGGAGGGCATGGCAACCCACTCCAGTATTCTTGTCTGAAGAATTCCCATGGATAGAGGAGCCTAGCAGGCTATAATCCATAGGGTCGCACAGAGTCGGACACGACTGAAGTGACTTAGCATGCATGCACACACGAGATAGAAGGATAGTGGCCAGTTTTGCAAATGGGCATGTCCAAACCCAGGAAAAGTTTTCTGTTAAATTGATAAATCTTGGTCATTTGAAAATAGTCATCTCTTGTTTCTAGTATGGACTCTTCACTTTATATAAGATTCTATGTAAACTACTTTTTACATAGAATAGAATAATATATTCTATAGGAATGATAATACCTAATATATAAATACGTACAAGGCAGTTTTATCAATAGCTTAGTAATTAATCTTTCATCCTAAGTTTATGGATATAAGATACTTTTCTCTCTTTAGAATAAAACTCTTTCATTCTGCATTTAGAACTTACTATTCATAAGTCAGAAATTTTATGTCCCTGAATTTCCTGAAATAATATTGTAACATAAAAGTTTTGTAATGTAAAAAGTAAGTATTCCTTATTCTTAGGAGAAAAGCTGACTTTTTTTTGAAGGCCTACCGTGTGCCTGGTACTTTGAACACATAATCGCATTTAATCTTTGTCATAGCATTAAGGGTTGGGGGAATGTTACGATCGTCATTTATAATTGAAGAAAATGTGACACTAAAAGGGTCAGTAACTTTCCCAGTGTCCCTGGGAAATGCTAGAAAGCAGGAAGCAGTTAGGGCTTGAACTAGAAACTGACTTTTATTTTTAATGCATTATATCATATTATAGATAGTTAATAAAGATTTGCTCAAGTGATATATCTATATACATCAAATAAATTTATATTCAAGATGAACAATCATAGCTGTGCTTCTTCCTAAGCATATCTTTTGTATCATAAAAATAGAACATAGCAAAGGAATGTTTTAAAAAAGTGAACCCAGCAGTATATACTTAAACAATCTACATGCTTATATTAAAATTTAAAGTTAAATTAACTTTATGGTACTTGCAGTGTTGAGTAATTTTTGCTATCTAATATAATTTCAAACTCCTTAATTTACAGAAAGAGAATGAAGAACATCGTCGTTTACTTAAAGGGACAGCTTTCAAATTAAATCTTTACCCAAGGGAATATTTTGATACCAATCCTTACATGTCTGAGAAACCTTTACCACCAATTAAAAAAGTAGAGAAGAAAGAAACAGTTGGAAACCCTTTTAAGCCCTCTTCTCCTGGCAAAAAGGCAAGTTAAAGTTTTTAGAATGAAAAAATATTAAGCATCATATAGAAATATTGCCTCTTGCTGTCATATTATTTCATTTCCCATTTGTTTATATTCATGCCATGAATCATGGAACCCATTTTGATGAAATTATGATAAGTCATAGAGTGTGGATACCATAAGGAATAATGATGGCCTTATGAAATAATTATTCAGTTCAGTTCAGTCTCTCAGTCGTCTCCGACTCTTTGCGACCCCATGAATTGCAGCATGCCAGGCCTCCCTGTCCATCACCAACTCCCGGAGTTCACTCAGACTCAAGTCCATTGAGTCAGTGATGCCATCCAGCCATCTCATCCTCTGTCGTCCCCTTCTCCTCCTGCCCCCAATCCCTCCCAGCATCAGAGTCTTTTCCAATGAGTCAACTCTTGGCATCAGGTGGCCAAAGTACTGGAGTTTCAGCTTTAGCATCATTCCTTCCAAAGAAATCCCAGGGCTGATCTCCTTCAGAATGGACTGGTTGGATCTCCTTGCAGTCCAAGGGACTCTCAAGAGTCTTCTCCAACACCACAGTTCAAAAGCATAAATTCTTCAGCGCTCAGCCTTCTTCACAGTCCAACTCTCACATCCATACATGACCACTGGAAGAACCATAGCCTTGACTAGATGGATTTTTGTTGGCAAAGTAATGTCTCTGCTTTTGAATATGCTATCTAGGTTGGTCATAACTTTCCTTCCAAGGAGTAAGCGTCTTTTAATTTCATGGCTGCAGTCCCCATCTGCAGTGATTTTGGAGCCCCCAAAATAAAGTCTGACACTGTTTCCACTGTTTCCCCATCTATTTCCCATGAAGTGATGGGACCAGATGCCATGATCTTCGTTTTCTGAATGTTGAGCTTTAAGCCAGCTTTTTCACTCTCCACTTTCACTTTCCTCAAGAGGCTTTTTAGTTCCTCTTCACTTTCTGCCATAAGGGTGGTGTCATCTGCATATCTGAGGTTATTGATATTTCTCCCAGCAATCTTGATTCCAGCTTGTGTTTCTTCCAGTCCAGCATTTCTCATGATGTACTCTGCATCTAAGTTAAATAAGCAGGGTGACAATATACAGCCTTGACGTACTCCTATTCCTATTTGGAACCAGTCTCTTGTTTCATGTCCAGTTCTATCTGTTGCTTCCTGACCTGTATACAGATTTCTCAAGAGGCAGGTCAGGTGGTCTGGTATTCCCATCTCTTTCAGAATTGTCCACAGTTTATTGTGATCCACACAGTCAAAGGCTTTGGCATAGTCAATAAAGCAGAAATAGATGTTTTTCTGGAACTCTCTTGCTTTTTCCATGATCCAGCGGATGTTGTCAATTTGATCTCTGGTTCCTCTGCCTTTTCTAAAACCAGCTTGAACATCGGGAAGTTCACGGTTCATGTATTGCCGGAATAATTATTACTCATCTCTAAAGTATTTTAATTTACAATGAATTTTCTAAGCACCTGTCTAGATCTTAGGTATAGTTTTTCTCAAAACCATAAAAAGTCAGACCATCTTTAGTTTTTGAAGGGTGGTTAAAATGAAGTGTCTCCCTTCTGCTGAGGTTTACAAGTGTGAATAAAAATAAAAATCTCCCTTATAGTTTATAGGCTTAGTTTATACCTTAGTTTTTTCTTCTGTGAATTGTGTGTTCCTTTTCTTGCAAATGTTCAATTAAGATATTTGTCTTTTTCATATTGATCTGTAAGATCTTTTCGTATATTAAGGATATTATTTTATCATTTGTGTTGAAAATAATTTTTCTAGTCTGTTGAATCTTTGACTTTGGTTATAATATTCTGTTCTATTCAGAAATAGCAATAATGATTTATCATTATAAAATATAAACTTTATAATGATAAAAACACATAAAATAATGATTTTGTCAGTCCTCTGTGCTAAGTTTGTCATTCTCAGAATAACTTTCCTTCCCAGCAACGTTAGTGAAATATGCATTCTTGATTTCTTAACTAGTTTTATCTTTTTGCATTTAAATTTTCATCTGGAATATATTTTGATGGAAAGAACAAGGTAAGGATTCAGCTTTTATCTTTTTCAAAATTCAGTTTTATGGACAGAAGGATGCTTTGAGGGGAGGATGTGTTCCATATCTTGATTGCCTTTGTGGTTTCAAGGGTGTATCAGTCAGTCAGTTCAGTCGCTCAGATGTGTCTGACTCTTTGCGACCCCATGGACTGCAGCATGCCAGGCCTTCCTGTTCATCACCAACTCCCAGAGTTTACCCAAACTCATATCCATTGAGTCAGTGATGCCATCCAACCATCTCATCCTTTGTTGTCCCCTTCTCCTCCTGCCCTCAATCTTTCCCAGCATCAGGGTCTTTTCCAATGAGTCAGCTCTTCGCATCAGTTGGCCAAAGTATTGGAGTTTCAGCCTCAACATCAGTCCTTCCAATGACCATCCAGGGCTGATCTCCTTTAGGATGGACTGGTTGGATCTCCTGGCAGTCCAAGGGACTCTCAAGAGTCTTCTCCAACACCACAGTTCAAAAGCATCAATTCTTCAGCACTCAGCTTTCTTCATAGTCCAACTCTCACATCCATTCATAACTACTGGAAAAACCACATCTGTAAAAACTCACAGAATCTGTAAACTTAAAATGGGTGCAGCTTATTACACTTGGACTTAAGTAAAAAAAATTTTTAAAGAGCCAATTGTTCCTGATCTCACAGAATAATTAACACCCCTGTTTTGAAATGCCACTTTATCAAATCAAAATTCCCACTTTTAGTGTTTTTTTCCCCCCTGAATTTTCATTCTATTTAATTGATGTTTATTTCTATCAGTACCAAACTATTTTTAATTATTATTGCATTTTAATATTGGGTGGTCTAGACTCTTCTTATTCTTAAAATAAGTTTATATGACTGTTTTCCAGTAGTTATTATTTAGAACTTTGGAATTATTTTGTGAAGTTCTGAGGAAAAAAGACCTTTGGTGTTTTGCTTTAAATTGAGATCTTTAGATTTTAGATTGTTTTAGCATTTTTATACTTTGAATCTTATCTAGAATTAAGCTACTTACAGAAACCTTTATTTGTCTTGTAGATTTTTATATTTTGTTTCACATAGATTTATGTATCATATTTATTTTTATTTTAAGGTCCTGGTCAATAGTTTCTTTTACCCATCAATCCCCTTATATTATTTGTTCTTATTCAAACATCTGTTTTTTTTAAGTAACTGGCAATTTATTAAATTTTATATTCTAATAGGTATTTCATTGATTCTCTTTGGATCTTTAGATATATGATTATATTATCTGCAAATAATTTTGCTCCTTCCTTTCCAATATTTCTCTCTCTCATGTCATGCTTGTGCCCAGTGTATAGACATGATATGGGGATCATGGGAATACCTCTAGTGTTCATGTTTAAATAAATAAGACTAAATCAGGAATGTTTGTAGAATTATGTTGAATGTTTTAGTATAATCTATCTAGACCATCTATGTTTTTCTCCATTAACTTATTATAAGGTGAGTAAAAGTAATAGATTTCTTGAAATGATTCTCACTTGACTGTGTTGTATTAATCTTTAAGTGTAATACTGTGTTTTATTTGCTAATATTTTATGAAGTATTTTTGCATCAATTATTATAAGTGTTGTGACTGGTCTGTATTTTTTACATTCCTCGTTCTATTTTGATATAAGTAGATGCTAGCATCTTAAAGTAAGAGTTTAATAGCATCAAATATATCTTTTCCTTGAAAATTTAAAAGACTTCTCATAGTAAGTGTTCTGAGCTTAATTTCTTACATGATGTCCAAATATTTTCTGTAGGTGTCCTCTCTTTGAGTCACTTTGACAGTATTTTTCTTTGAGAACCATTCATTTAATTCAGGTTTTCAAATTTGTCAATGTAGAGGTGTAAAAAATATTATCTTACAGTTTTTGATATTCCATATATGTATAGATTTCTTCCACCTATTTCTCAATCTTTATAACATAGATTTACCTGTTAATTTTTTAAGCATCATCTGGTGAGTTGGTTTACTTACCATATATAGTTTTCCATTTTCTATTCATCTGTTTTGCTTTTATATCAATTAATTAATCAATTGTATTTTCTTTAGATTCTTTATTATTTGTTACTTTTAAAATAATCCATGTGTCTCAATCTTGATAACTTGAAAAATTATAACCATATGTTTCAAATAAATCGCATTTTCTTATATATCTGGCTTAGACACTACAAGAGAAAGGATGCCTAGTTAAATGGATTATTGTGATTGAATAGAGTTTTCTTGATGACTATATATAATATGATGAAAATCCTGTTAATATGTATCAGTTTAAAAAGTCAAAGCAAATGTTTGTTTTGCATATAGGTCAAAAATGATTGACTTTTCTTAATAGATTATAAGAAAAGTACAATGTATGGTACAGTTATTCCTTGGTATCAATGGGGGATTGGTTTCAAGACCACTGTCCCCTACCCCTAGAATACCAAAATTCAAGGATGCTCAGGTCCCTTACATAAAATGGCCTAGTATTTGTGTGTAACCTTTGCACATCCTCCTGTATAATGTAAATCATCTCTAGACTACTTACAATATCTAATACAATGCAAATGCTATGTAAATAGTTTCCTGTGCATGTCAAGTTCAACTTTTCTTTTGGGGAACTTTCTGGAATTCTTCATTTAAAAAATATTTTCACCCTGAGATTGGATGAATTTGAGGATGCAGACCTTACTGGTGTGGAGGACTGATTGTGGGTTATGTTTACCTCTCACTCTCTTTTTCTATGTGCTTTTCCTTTATTTTTATTAAAAACTTTTTTTTCAGTATCTCCCCCATCATTTACTGATGTTTACTGAACTTGTCTTGTGCCAGGTTTCCTTTTGGATAAACCTTACCTTTGGCCTCATCTCTCATCCTCTGGTTCTGAACCCTAACTTCTTCCTGTATCAAAATACATGTGACCTGGGTCTCACTCCCTCAGGAATGGACTCACATCCTGTGTAGTTCATAGCCTGATCTGATAAATTCACTAGTATGTTAACTGTTGGCAGTAGTTTAGAATATTACCTTCTTATAACTATATGCATTTTAATAGAGAACTTTTGGAATTATAGTGTCTTAACCCATAAAATGGAGAAGGCAATGGCACCCCACTCCAGTACTCTTGCCTGGAAAATCCCATAGACGGAGGAGCCTGGTAGGCTGCAGTCCATGGGGTCGCTAGGAGTCGGACTCGACTGAGTGACTTCACTTTCACTTTTCACTTTCATGCGTTGGAGAAGGAAATGGCAACCCACTCCAGTGTTCTTGCCTGGAGAATCCCAGGGATGGGGGAGCCTGGTGGGCTGTCATCTCTGGGGTCTCACAGAGTCGGACATGACTGAAGCGACTTAGCAGCAGCAGCAACCCATAAAATTGGTGGTAGGAAGACCCTTTGATGGTATTTGAATTAAACAGCATAAACAGTTTTCTTTAAATGTAAAACCAGCTCCATGTACAATACACAAATATGTATGACCTTTTTCACATCTAATTTTTGTTAGAAGCATTTTGACAGAACCACATTAAATTGTCTCATTTTTACTTGTAGGCTGGTGGAATGAAGGCAGGAACATTTGATCCTTACCCTACACATTCTGCTGACCCTTACGTGGTTAAATGGAAAAGCCCATCCAGCAAAAGTGCTAAGGTTTTCCATCCGCCAGGTGGACCAAAAAGCAGACCAATTGAAAGTATAATGGCTTTGAATGTCAGAAGGTAGTAATATTAGCCCATAAGTTATTTCCAGCTTTTAGATTTCTTCAGAGTAATATCTTTTATTTATATATACTTTTAAAAGTTGACAAATCTGGGTGATTTTAGAAATCTCAGCTTCTTCTTTATACCTGCCCTCCCCTGTAGAAGTTCTTTCCCATCTTCTGAAATTCCCAATTGAAAAAGCTTAATTTATCTGTACCAAACAGACACAGGTTCAATCCCTGGGTTGGGAAGATCCCCTGGAGAAGGAAATGGTAACCTACTCCAGTATTCTTGCCTGGAGAATCCCATGGACACAGGAGCCTGGTGGGCTACAGTCCATAGGGTCACAAAAAGTCAGACATGAGTGAAGTGACTTAGCATGCATACATGCATATATATATATCTATATACACACACATACATACATATATACATATATATATACATACATATGTATATATATAGACACACACATGCATATATATATATATACTGCTAAGTGAAATATATATTTCACTTAGCAGTACATATTAACATAGTCTGTTTCTTAGAAGGATCTTTTGACTCATTAAATTATTATCTCTCTATAGGCCCCAGACTCTCAGTAATTGTGTGGGCTCTTAATGACACTTATTCTGTCTTTAACTTTTAAATAACCCTCTATGAGAACTAAAAATATTCTGATTAATTAAAAATACTTTGAGGAAAAGTGTATTATTCATGAATCATAAAACTCGAATCTTTCCTAGGTTTTGAGCACTCTCAAAACTGAAAAGTTTTTAGAAGTTCAGAATATAATTTAGAAAAGGACAGCCTGTCATTCTTTTGTTATATGTGAAAGATCATAAATACTGAAGAATTCATTTGATTCCCTTTCGGCCTATTCACTGAAAAAGTTTTAATGCCAATTTGACTAACTTACATATTTCTGACTTCATTGTAATCATACAATGGATTAGGAAAAGGACATCGAATTCATATTCCTTTTGTAGAAACAATAGTACATCTTTATTACTTGTGGATAGTGATTATAAAAACATCATTATTATAATCACAAAGTAAGGCTGCCCTTCATTTTATATATATAGTTTAACTGTTGTCTATAGGAATAATATTTTTTTGCAGGCTAGTTGGTAGAGGATTCATTTGGGAAACAAAGATGTGGAGCCTTTTTTCCATGTCCTTTGACCTTTATCCTTTGACAACCAAACTGACAGTAAAGTTAGAATTTTACGCAACACATTCACACTCAAATAAATGGAATTTTGTGTGGGGTGGGGAGGAGTGTGGTTTCAAGTTTTCTGACTATCCAGAGAACAGATCTGAGAAAATTCTATGATGCTCTAGCACATATGTTTAAAGCAAAGGAAAAAAGTATCGATTGTTCAGAAGTTTATCATTTGTTTAGTATTTTGAGTTTATTGAAATATCTTTTTTTTTACATTATCACAAATATTATCCTAAATCAAGTTTTAGCTTCTTTTAGCCTAATTTTAAAACTCTGAGAAGTAGTATTTAAAAGTAGTAGTAGTATTTAGTCTCATAAACCATTTTTTCCTTCTTTTATTACATTTTAAAAGTATATCTGATATACGTGAAGCTTTTTCTTTAGTGAGAAAGTTTGGTTTTGTTTGGATTGTTAACTTTTAATTGCAAAATGTTTTTTTTTTTTTACAAGAATACGCAGATCTATCAAATTAAATGTGCATTTATTTTCCAATTTTAGGGCACTAAATACGAAGAACTACAAGACTGCTTCAGTACAGTCCTATTAGCATCTGGAAGACAAATAACCTTACAGGTCCTGACTACCAAAAATACACTATCAAGTGCTTATTATTTGAAAAAGTATATAAGATGTGTGGAGCAAATAGCTCAAACATTTAGAGGAAATTTAAGGCTGTGACTCTAATGCTCTTCCTTCTTTTCATACTGTTACATCAATAAATGACTAGTATTTGTTAATAATTGCTCTGTTTCTTGATCTGTGTTTCTGAGGAGATGTTTAGGACTGTTTGAAACTGTTATAAAATCTCAAAGTGTACTCTTTCATTTGACATATTTTGCTCCTAACATTAAAAATATTGCCGAGTTGGAGGGTAGGTATGAATATGGGGACTGAAGGGGTAGAACGTGCACAATGAATGCTTATTTTTCTATTAAGTGGTATCGTTTTCTGTTTTTTTTTTTCTAAGATTAATTTTTATTGGAGTGTAGTTGCTTTACTGTAAATTCTTATTTTGCTGTTCCTTCTTGGAGGTATTTGGAGGTTGAGTTGACAGCTGTCCAAGTGTCTCGGTCCATTAAAGCATTCTTAACATCAGGGAAGTACTGATCCAGTCTTATTTAATAGATTCTCATATACATGCGTTGTATAGTGAGGCAGATAGCTCGGTTAATGTGGTATGGTGCCTTCTATGTGTATCCTGTGTAAAGCATCAGATCTGCCAGTGGCAGCCCCAGGCTGAGCACAGTTGGTGAGGGTGTGGGGGGCGTGTGGGGGATGGGAGACTGGGGATGCACTTTCAGTTCAGTATCTTATACAAAATGGCCAGGTTTCAATGGATGAAGTTGGTCCTTGTGTTCTCTCATTCTCCTCTGTAGCTGCCTCTCTAGGTCTTATCCTCTTCCTTCCCATGTTACCTCTTCACTGGCCCTATCACTTTAAAAAAAAATCTGTTCTTAAAAGTTATGATTTAAATACATTCCCGTAATTCATAGTGAGGTATCTCTCAATAGTTCTCATTCAGTTGGGGTGGGGTAGTGGTGGTATTTAAAAGGGAAGTTTACAGTATCTATTAATTAAACTGTGGTGTTGGAAAAGACTCTTGAGAGTTCCTTGGACTGCAAGGAGGCCACACCAGTCAATCCTAAAGGAAATCAGTCCTGAATATTCATTGGAAGGACTGATGCTGAAGCTGAAGCCCCAATACTTTGGCCACCTGATGTGAAGAACTGACTCATTTGAAAAGACCCTGATGCTGGGAAAGATTGCAGGCAGGAAGAGAGGGGAGGAGAGAGGATGAGATGGTTGGATGGCATCACTGACTTGATGAACATGAGTTTGGGTAAGCTCTGGGAGTTGGTGATGGACAGGGAAGCCTGGCGTGCTGCAGTCCATGGGGTTGCAAAGAGTCAGACATGACTGAGCGACTGAACTGAACTAATTAGTACAATGTGTTGGAGGAGTTATTTTTGATTCATGATTTTTTTCTTAGTACTCGTTCCTCTGCCATTCTAGGCCTCCCAGAGCGGAAAATCAGAATGTGTAGAGGCTGCAGTGCTCTGCTTCTAGACCCAATTTTTTCCAATGGTGGAGAAGCCAAGTCAATCCAGATACACATGTGACTTTTGAAAGGGATTCAGAGGGTACAGAGAAGTTTTCCTGTTGTCAAACGTATATTTTTATTTCATGCCTCATCACTGTTTACTTTTTTTCTAAAAGAATAAATTTTTAAAGACTGAAAAAAGTTTTCTAAAGGAATATTTAAGATTTTTATTTCCTATCCAAAGGACAGTGTGGAATGAACATCTCAAAGACAGTATCGGGTATCATGAGCCTCAGAGGGGAATACATATGTCTCAGAGTAGCTAAGTTTTTTCCAGGTAGACATAAATGAATAAAAATTCATTTAGTTACATAGTGATAAATGTCACCAAACAAACCAAGGCTAGGGTGTTCCCATCTCTCTGCATTCAGCGGTGGCTCCAGAGCTGCTAGGGTAGGCTAGAGGCTACTCTGCACCCACCCTAACAAAAGTCTAAAAAACCAGGCTCAAAAGGATCTGACTGAAAGAGAATTAAGCACAACCAATTCCAACAGAAGTAAGCACAACCCAGCACAACCAGGTCCAACAATCTGTAAAGGAAGACACCAAATTCAGATGCTCGACAATGTAAAATTCACAAAAATCCGGGTTTCGCTGGTGGCTCAGTGGTGAAGAATCCACCTGGCAATACAGGAGACACAGTTTTGCACTGTGATCCGGGAAGATCTTACATGCCATGGAGCTACTGAGCCTGTGTATGTCACAACTACTGAGCCTGTGCCCTAGAGCCCGCGAGCAGCAACTACTGAAGCCGACATGCTAGAGTCGCCTGCGCACTGCAGCTAGAGAAAAGCCTGCGCAGCAACAAAGACCCAGCACGGCCAAAAATTAACAAGTAAATACATTTTTTTTTTTTTAAATCCATCTTCCAGTTTAAAAACAAAACACAACTACTAGACATGCCAGGAAGCAGGAAAATGTAACCCACAACCGGGAGAAAAATCAGTCAATAGAAATGAGCCCCATAATGGTAGAGAAGATGGAATCAGCAAATAGACATTAAAATGGCTATTTGACCTGTTATTGTATTTAAAGGAAAAGCTCAGAGTTTTCTCTTGTACTAACCATTGTGTGACTTTTTTCATGTTGCCTGTTGGAACTGGAAGAACCCATGGGAAAGTTCTGCCTATTGCTGTTGCTGTGAGCAAGAAGCTCCTTTGTCTCTGATCCAGGATTCTCATGTCTTCCTCTGGAACCCACAACACCGCGTCAGGCTATAACACATTATTAGCTTACAAACTGGATAAAGTCTCAAGGTATTTATAGTTCTTGACAGCATGAGAATATAAACCTAATTCCAATTTCTAATTAAAAACTAGCCCAATCATTTATAAGGTAATCGTGATCATATGTGGAGGTGAATTTAAAGCTTTTTGTTGAAAAAAGTACCCGGATGAAAGATTTTGAAATATTGTTTTCAGAAATTTATTTACATGTCTTGGATGGAAGCAGTTGATACAGTTTATTTGGAGTTCCTGGGGGAAAAAAAAGAATTTTTGAAAAGATGGGACTGCTAAGTGTACTGTGGAAAAATAATAATTAAAAAAATTTCCTGCTTGCTACCAAAGTTGCTTTAGCCATATACAATATATAGAAGTAGTATAAATAACACATCTCATCAAAGGACCAAAATCTCTAAGTAATTCAACAATGTAATGAATTGGATACAAATCTTACAAAAATAGTGTTCACCTTCTTATTACTGTCCTCTGGCTAATGCCTGATAGACAAAAGAAATCTTAAACACATTTTTATGAATCCACCAAGATATACATACCTTTCAAACCAAGGGCTAAAGGCCTATTCCCAGGACTAGAGGTGTCTTCATAAATATCATAGATGTCAAAATGGAATTTATCTTTCCTTGAAACGTGACCCATTTTTGAGAGGTCAATATGGTGACTGCAGATTTTTTCACTTAGATTTGAATATTCTCTTTGAAGATTCCGCATCTCAAATTCCAAGGTGTCCCTTTCATTCTCTACACTTCTTACATAGTTTTCTAAGAGTATTTTGTCTTCCTCAAGTCTACTGATGCTATTTTCAAATTTTATACTTTCTTGACTATTTTTTTTTAGTTCTTCTTTTAGAAGCTGATTATCGGTCTTAATTTCCATTAACATTTTTGATAACAGTTCACATTCATTGCCCATTTCTGACAAACTATTCTTATAAATACTTGCTTCTGACTTTGCATTTTTTATCTCTTGCAGAAAATTCTCTTCCGCAGTAGATTGGTATGTTTGAATATCCTCAATTTCTCTTGCCATCATCTCTCTCGCAGCAGTAGATTCTTGTAAGCTGGTTTCAAGATTAAGCTTTTCATTTTTAACTGTTTCTACTATTTGAAGAAGTGTCTCTTGTTCAATTTTTGCCAATCTTTCTTTCTCTTTCAGCTGCGCTGTCTCTAGGCGGGTCTCTTTCAGTTCATTTTCCAGTGCACCTTTTTCCTTTAGAAGCTGTTGAGTTTTTTTCTCTAACATTTCTTTTTCCTCTTGTATCAATAGAATATTTGTTTTCATTGATTCCATTTCTATGCTCAATCGTTTGTTTTCATTATTGACAATGGCCATATCACTTTGAGTTTTGTGTTCCTTGCTTTTTAGTTGATCTAATGCTTCTATTATTTGTTGATTCTCCAAAGAAAGTTGACTATTTTTTTCCTCAAGGGTTTTATTTTGTCCTTGGAGAACATTATAATTACTAACTATTTTTTTCAATTCTTTAAGACATTCTTTGCCATCTTCTTCTGTTTTAGTTAACTTGGACTGGAGAGTATTCTTTTCTTCAACCAGTGTCTTAAGTTGCTTTTCATACATTTCAATTTTCTGTATCAGAGATTGTGTGGTAAAGACAAGAGGTTTAATTTTTGTTTTAAGGCTTAGGTTTTCATTCTCTAGTTTCATTACTTTTTTCTGTATTTGCATAGATTCTTTCAAGTAATTCTGTAAGTACTGAATTTTTGCTACACATTGCTCAGTAACAGAATTGACTTTGGATGTTTTCTCATTTTCAAATATTATTGATCCTTGTTTTACTGTAAATGGTTGTTTTTCTTTGTCTTTCATTTCATATTTTGTTGGGTCAATGAATGCCAATGTATGTCTTGGGACTCTGGAATGGAGTTTTAAATCTGCAATATTCTTGTCAGTGATAGGAATTTCTTTATTGTTTTTCTCATTCCTTTTTCCCCTGTGTATTTCGCTCCTAGATAATTTTTTACATTTCCTACAAAAATTCACATGGAATTTTGACACTGTTTCCCTAAGTGGGAGCAATTTGTTTACTAATGCCTCTAATTCCAAAATTCTCTTTGATTTTATATCTTCACTTAAGTTACTTTCAATATTTTCTTCCTTAATGAAATTGTTTTTTTCCTTGTGAACGGGGGGCAGGTCATAATTCCCATGCCTTGGAACAGCTTTTAAAGTCTGCAGTTCGTTTGTAAGTGCCAGTTCCCTATTATGTGACTTTTGAAGCTCTTCCTTCATTTGTTTGATGGAATGGCAAATATCATCTAAATTTTCACAAAATCCATTCTTGAGAAAAGGCATTGTCATTCTGGACTTATCCAGAATTAGCGTCTCAGCTTGAGACATCCCATTTTGAGGTGCATTAGGTAGAAAATTATAAAAGTTATTATAATTCTTCAACCTGTCAGAATTTTCTGAAGCTGAATTATCTGTTGAAGTTCTCAGAGGTAATATGTCCTTGAAATGTATCTGGCATGGAACATCTATACTTTGAGGAAGACTGTCAATACTATCAGTACTGAATTTTTCTTCTGCTGAATGAAGAGTCCTGGAATCCTCAAAATGATGAATTTTCTCTGTAGAAAGGGTTTCTTCTTGATTCTCTATAGGCTAGTAAAAATAAAAATCACACTATGTACTCTCATTTGCTACATGACCAGCAAATTAAGACAATATTTTGGGGAGGATATATTTTTACAACCAGAAGGAACATTTTCTCCATTTCTGCAGCAGAGAAGCCTAACAAGTATGGTTCATTTTCTGCAGGAAACTCTACCTTTATTACAGACCTGTAACTCTGGTTTTCACAGTTGGCTTAGAAATTATACTTATTTTCTTAAGTAGTGAGATAGCAGGGCCAACCCCTCAATTTCAGAAATAGAAATCCAGCATTTCTCAAGAGACCATCATACCTTGATGGGGAAGAGAGCAGCCATAGTTCAAAGGGAAGTTTAAAGAAAATGAAAAGTTTCATTCCTTCTGTATGTCAACCTTAGCTTGTCTTCCTAGTTTCAAGTGTATCTAGGGCTGTGACTGTTCTGGAAATGTGAGTTCTAATAAGTGGAGACACAGTGACTTGGTTTGGACCTGTTCTAGAGAACTCACTCTAGGTCTAAGTCAGTCCTAAAAGTAGGAGAACTCATAAGTGGACAGAAAGGCTATAAAAGCTGCCTTGCATTTCAGTTTACTTGGGAATCTTTAGAAATCTGGACTAAGCCAAATGCCCCTCCTATGCTCTTCTAAGAGAAACAAGAAAATTGTAGAAGTATGGAGGAGGCAAACATACATCTTTCAGGGTTTTCAGGACAGGAGTTTCCTTATTTTCACCTCTGACAATCCAGTCACCCTGTGAAGAAGGGGAGAATGTAAAGATGAAGATCAAAGGTTGTAACATTTGTGAAGTACCGAAATGTAGAAATGATTTTATGTTGAAGAACATACCAAAGCCGTTTCATTGTGTGTGCCGAATACTAGATTTTTTTCTGGGTTAAATTGTGGGTTTTCTACTTCAATGATACTTTTGTTCAATATTTCACTGATTTCAGACTGTACCTTTAAAAGACAAATTAAGTATCAGACCTTAATTTATAAACTTATGAATGCACAAGAATAATAGATATTATAATTAAAAGATATCTTTAAATTTCCTACACATAAAAATTATTGACCATCATATAAAATATAAATTAAATTAAACTTATTGTAATCTCTATTGAAGGAATCTTTAAGAAAAGTATGCCTTTACTATGTGATTATAAAATCAGAAAGGCTTAACTGAGGAAAGTAGAATATTCTGAATTAAAATAACTTTAGATATTTGTTTTTTACGTTGTTGAATAAATCAGAGATCCTTCATCTTTGTCATCAGAGTGGACTCTGTTGTGTCAGCCTCAGGAGGATTTTGTCTTCTCTTCCCATTTCCCCGCACTTGCTTCTAGTACAGGAATGTCAGGGTGAAGTTTATATAGGGCCTCTAGTTGTATGTGTTGTGTTCTGTACCCCCAGAATCCACACCCTGTCCAGTTACACTACCCCTTGTTTCTTCTGGATAAAGACCCTGTGCCTTTGGCGGTGGTAGAGAGCCCACCTCCAGCTCCAAGGGGTGAGCATGTGACCAGTTAGGGCGTTGCCTCCCTCTGAACAGGGACTGCTTTCAAGAATGCTTGTGGGGCCATCAGAATCAGGACAAACTGCTAAGAGAGAAAAGCACAGTCTCTTCTCTAACTGGAGCCTGGAAAGATAAAGGCTGGAACTTTTAGCAACCCTTTTGCTACCACCTGGAGTCTGAGAATCTGATACTGTCAAAAGCAGAACCACGATAAGGAGGGATGCTGGTTCTTGGATGATGTAGTCCTGGTCATACAGATAAAGCCGTCCCCAAGTGCACTATCCCTGGGGTTTTCATTGCCAGATCTAACAAAGTGCAATTTCCCTTACTTTGAGTTAGATTTTGTATCACTTATGACGAGAGTCCCTATTTTTAGACTGTATATAGGTAGCAGTTTAAACATACTTAAAAAAAAAAAATACAGGTGTAACAATGTAGTTTCCTCCAAATTTGGAGTCTAGAATAGATTGCAGCTCTATTTTATCACATTTAGTTTCAATTAATCAACTGGGTGGGGTCGTCAGCTTAGACATGTATGATGGTATCCTCAGTTTGGATATTTTCTATGTAAATTAAAAGAAACATACCATGCTAACATTTTGCAGAGTCTGTATTCGGAGAGCCTGAAACGATTCCAGTTGTTGCTGAAGGGCCTATAACAAAGTTATACAGGGATGAAACTGAACATCTGTAGGTGAACATATACTTTGTTATGGGATTCCCTAGTGGCCCAGATGGTAAAGAATCTGCCTGCAATGCAGGAGACCTGGGTCAGGAAGATCCCCTGGAGAAGGGCATGACAACCCACTCTAGTATTCTTGCCTGGAGAATCCCATGGACAGAAGAGCCTGTCAGGCTACAGTCCACGGGGTCGCACAGAGTCGGGCACAAATGAAACGACTTAGCACACATGAATGCACACTTTGTTAGAATTAAAAAAAAATATCCCCCAAAGTTGCCTATTACAGGGATCACGTGGAGGGTCAGGTGGCTGGCTTACTAATCATTCTTGCTCACTCTCAAGTATTCTGAGAAAGATCAGACTTTACACAGGTTTTCTGAGAAAATGAAATATACTCACTTTCAATGCTGATTGTGGTTGGATTTGATTTTCTGATTCTGATACACAGCCGTGTTCTAAAAAGTAAAATTGAAAAATGATGTGATTTAATTCTTAATTGTTATTTTTAAACAATGTTAATGGAAAGCAATCTGTTAGCTTTCTTGGATGGTGAGGCAAAGAGATAATGAGATGACTGATGTTCACATTAGGATAAACCCAGTGCTACCAGTATAATGAATTAAGAAATAATTTTCATCTGACTTAAAATACTGCACCTACTTGAGGTTGTAACAGTAGTTTTACTTTTATAATAAATCATTAACTTGTAACACCAAACTTAGAGTACTCTGAAACTTAGATATCTTTGTTTGTTTCAGGGATATAAACTATATATTTTTTGGTATAAAAATGAACAATTCTCATATGATGGGAGACCCTTGTCTCAGTGTCTATGAAACAGCCATGTGATGTTTTTCTTCCTTAATCTGGAAAACAGTTTGGATTAATAGAACATAGGTCTTATCATGTTCTTAAGCAAAGTGCTATAAAGATCCGTGTGTTCCTTCCTAAAAAACAGATCATAGATCTGCAGTAGAGAAGAGACTATATAATGTTTGCAAGTTTCATGACAAATGCAAAATTTTTATTTAAAAAATTTTAAAAACATGTCCTGAATGAAATGAGAGTTACATTAGAATGCTCCCCCTAGGCTGGCAATTTCTGATATTTAGGAGAAGGTTTCTAAAGAGTTCAGCATAGATCCTTTGGAATGAAAGTCTGCCAGATGTTATAGAAACTGGTTGCAAAGCGTCTTCCCTCCCATCCTGTCCCAATCTGGCCCTTATCACTGAGAGAGCAGCTCTGGTTCACAACCTGGAGTCATTTGGCCAACTGAAGAATCCCACCTTCATCACAGGGCAGGGATGGACAGTGAGTCCATCTGGTTACTGCTCAGCTTTGCATCTTACTGGGAATAAAATGGTAGTCAGAAATGTTCGTCTCAGAGAGGAAAAAAGGAACTCAAGTTAAGGTCTGGACCAGTCCTGTAAGGCATCCCAAAGTTTTCCAAACTCTAAAATAACCACTGCAATATTGTAAAGTAATTAGCCTCCAATTAAAATAATTTTAAAAATAAATAAAATAAAATAACCTCTTCTGATGAACTCAAATATTAACAGATCAAAATGCAAACGAGAAAAGAATATATCACCTGCTGCTGCTGCTAAGTCGCTTCAGTCATGTCTGACTCTGTGCGACCCCATAGACGGCAGCCCACTAGGCTCCTCTGTCCCTGGGATTCTCCAGGCAAGAATTCTGGAGTGGGTTGCCATTTCCTTCTCCAATGCGTGAAAGTGAAGTCATTCAGTAGTGCCCGACTCTTAGCGACCCCATGGACTGCAGCCTACCAGGCTCCTCCATCCATGGGATTTTCCAGGCAAGAGTACTGGAGTGGGATGCCATTGCCTTCTCCGAATATATCACTTAGAATCCCACCATCCAGAATTAAAGATGCTTGCCCCTTGGAAGGAAAGCTATGACACACCTAGATAGCATATTAAAAGCAGAGGCATCACTTTGCCAACAAAGGTCCGTATAGTCAAACCTATGTATGGTTTTTCCAGTAGTCATGTATGAGTGAAAGAGTTGGGCCATAAAGAGGACTGAGCACTGGAAAACAGATGCTTTCAAATCGTGGTGCTGGAGAAGACTCTCGAGAGTCCCTTGGACAGCAAGGAGCTCAAACCAGTCAATCCTAAAGGAAATCAATCCTGAATATTCATTGGAAGGACCGATGCTAAAGCTGAAGCGCCAATACTTTGGCCACGTGATGCAAAGAGCCGACTCATTGGAAAAGACCCTGATGCTGGGAAAGATTAACGGCAGGAAGAGAAGGGGGTGACAGAGAATGAGATGGTTAGATAGCATCACTGACTCAATGGACATGAGTTTGAGCAAACTCCAGGAGGCAGTGAAGGACAGGGAAGCCTGGTGTTCTGCAGTCCATGGGGTCACAAAGAGTCAGACACGACTTAGCTACTGAAAAACAACAACAACAACAACAAAACTTTAGGTACCTACCCTTTAGTCAGCTCTCTAGACACATATATGGAAAAAAACAAATGATTTTCGATCAATGGGATCATATTACGTATTCTACTTTTAAATAATAATATTAGACTTATATTTGATAAAATAAAACTGCAAATAGTCAAATTTATTGCTAGTATTCAGATTTTTACTCACTACATGAGAGATTATTTCTTATGAGAGCCCTCTTAAAATATTGGAAATGGGTCATGAAACAGATTAAGAGATTGGAAATTTTATGTTTTCAGTGGGGCTTCCCTGATGGCTCAGCAGGTAAAGAAGCCGCCTGCAAATAACATACATTTCTGATGTGAATATTCAGTGTGATTCACTCCATCCGTGCCAAAAAAGGGGGTAAATGATGAGAAAATTGGCCTCATCCTTCCTCCCCAGTTGTCATGATGTTTGATAGTGATATTATTTTCACGTTTCATGATGTTCACACTTTGTTCTGTAACTATAATTCTCACAAAACTATTTAAACCCAAAGATAAGATATTATTGTTGTAAATATTCCAAGCCTTTGGCTTTATTCTTAATGAATTTCCTATTCACAATTTTATCTCTTCCTGCACCCTCAGCAACAGTCTCCCTTTTCTGCACAGATTTCCTTTGTCTTGTTAGGACTTGCAAGTTTACAGCTAAATATAAGGATTCCTTTTGCTAAGATGGAGTAGGAAATGTGGGGCAAAAAGAAATCCAAAGACTTGTTCAAGAGATACAGCGAATGAAGATCTTAAGGAAAGAGCATGGCCTTTCTAGACGGCTTCTACATGGACCTCCCTCCTTCCGTCTTGTTCCCCTGTGGAAGATGGAGGTTTGTGGCACTGGAGATATATATATATATATATATATATATATATATGCAGCATTTTCTGATTTTACTTTGGCAGTGGATAAGATGCCTGGCGGGGACAGGCATTTGGGGGAAGAGATATGAAGGTCCAAGAAATTTTTTAACTAGAGAGAGTCTAATCTACCTGCTTGCTGTGGAAACCATGTAGTGGAAATGGAGAAGAAGAAGAATTCTGGAGAATGAGGCCAAAGTTAAGAAGTACAGAATTCCAGGAGAGAGATAATCTGGAGGGAATGGCCTGTGATGGAGCAGGGACAGTCCTCCCATGGAAGTGGGGGCAGCAGAGAATGCGAGACACAGCCAGGTAGCTTAGCAGAATTTAAGGTTGAGGGTCAGGGTGTTTGGGTCTGACTGCTTCTAATTTTTTCATACAGTATGAGATCATGTTGCCCATTGAGAGGTAGTGGTGAGAGGTGCTGGAGATTTCATGAAACAAGAAAAGTGAAATAGTTATCTTGGAGAGGGCTTGATAAAGTGTTTTTTGGGGAAATAAAGTAACTTTTCCAAATAGCATTGAGATCTACAGTATGACTCAGAAGTGAGTGTTTTTCTCCAGCAAAGTTCTGATGATTCAGTGAAGATACAGGGTAGGCAGAGAGAGTTATTTATTTTAAAAAGCTATCAAAAGAACTTTTTATTTTTCTTATGAGTTTCAGAGACACTGGCTGCTCCTTACTCCCAATGGGAAGAAAATTTTAAAATTCATCAATACTTAAATACTTAACCACATAGGATTTTGTGATTCTAGAATTGGAAGAGAAGTTATGAATGAAGCACAGGAGAGGGAACAGAATCACACATCACTGTTTATGTTCTTGCTAAATGTACAGTATTGGAAAGTATTTAGACTAAGTAGAGGATGTGGTGCCAGTCCTGAAGAGGCTTAATCTCTATTCAGATTGAAAGAAATATTATTCAGATTAGACTCAACTTAAATTCTCTAGCTGTTTCACATTTAAATGTCAGAATTTAAAAACAAGATAGTTTGCAACAGGATGCCTTTTGAGATAATTTAGGTAAAGATATGGGGAATTTATTCTAAAGTCTAAAGGAGCTTATGTCATAGTAGACATATTTTTGTTGTTTAGTCGCTAAGTTATGTCTGACCCCTTGGACTGTAGCCCACCAAATTTGTCCATGGGACTTCCCAGGCAAGAAACTGCAGTGAGTTGCCGTTTCCTTCTCCAGGGCATCTTTCCCACCAAGGAATCAAACCCAAGTCTCCTGCATTGGCAGGTGGATTCTTTACCACTGAGCCACCAGGGCAGCCCATTCAACGTATAGAGAAAGTTTTAAGGACATAGCTGTAGCTAACGGAGCAGGGAGAACAAATGAATTTTTAAAATGCGATGTGGTAATAATTCTATATATGATGTTAGATACTCTGTAATTGAAGCTTTTTAATTCTCAGGTTCAAACACTGAATTTTGCTACGGCAATTCCCATTCACTCCTAGAAGGAATTGTTTTCTGAAGCCTTGTGAGCTGCTGCATCCAAGCCTTCATTCATTCATGCAACAACTGTTTTTGAACAGCGCTATCTATCAAGTACTGTCCAAGGTTCTGGCGATCTTACAGTTGAACAAAACATGCAACATCTCTGCCCATGTGAAGCTTCCCTTCTAGTGAGGGGCACAGAGGATAGAGTGTGTAGGACGGGAGTAACTCCTATGGGGAAATGTAGGGCACAGGGGAGGGTATGTCCCTGCACAAGGCGCTGTCCCGGGAGCTCTGCAGCCAGGCTGCCTGGGCTGGAAGCCTGACTTCACCAGACGTTTGCCGTGAGGGCTCAGTGTCTAGTTTCTAGGCAAAGCCTTACACAGTGCATGGCATACAGTAAGTACTCAAGAAAACATTACTAATATTACTGTAGCAACAAGGATGTTACCAATATGATGATGGTTTGGTAAATTTAAAATTTCTAATTGAGATGGAGAGCAGGGATGACTGCTCCAGTTTTCCACTGCTTCCTGGTTTGCTCAGAACAAGCCCTCTCATCGTACATGGAACTGCAAAGCCCAGTTTCCTCTCTGAACCCTCCTGCCATCCTCCTCCCTCCTCCTCGCTCATTCTGCCCCAGTCACTAGCTATTCCTCAAACATACCAGGGCTCCTCCCACCTCAGGGCCCCTGCAGCTGCTGTCCTCTCTTCCCAGAATGTTCTTTCCCCAGAAATCTGCACTGGCAACTCCTTGAGCTCCTTCAGGCCTTTGCTCAGATGTCATCTGCTAATGAAGTCTCCCATCCTGTTTGAAATAAAATTGCCCACTCCCCACCCACCTCTGACATTCCATATACTCCACCACTTCATATATTAACTACTTAAGATCAGAGACCTGAGAACTATTGCAGGGCATTGTAATTCGGTGTAATTTATGCAAATCACGTTAATGTTCTGTTGGTCAGCACGCAAAGAACAGACCTCTTGGTGATGATGAAATGTAGCTAAGAGAACAGAAAGAGGGCAGGGCATAGGATCACACGTCCGAGTTTCGTCTTTAGCTGTAGGCAGAGGATCCCTGCCATCTTTCATCACATCTGACTTGGAATATCTCTCACTGATTGACCCATGCCCTTATACGCACCATGCTCTAGTGAGAAAGACAGGATCTCTCAGCCAAGCCTATGTGCTATTTTGTATGGAACATCATTTTCTGTGAATGCTGGCATTTTCCTCCAGAGCCTTACATCTCGCTCACGTTAGATAACACACAGTCTTGCCAAATTCAAGTCCTTCAGTCTCTTCTGACCTTAAATGCTCTCCCTGTGGTGTGGAACTGTCTAAACAGTCTGTGAGGACTTCTCCCTGGGTCAGGACTTCTGGAACCACCCCCACCCACCCACACATTGCACAGGGGTGCCTGCTTGGCCTCCCCCCAGAAGATGGGCGGTGCTCACAAGAGTGGAGAGGGGTCAGGTCAGCCCACTGTTCCCGTGGGGGCCACTGAGGTATGGCTTATCCTGGTGGTCATGGGCATCTTACTGTCTTTGTCTACAGGGGTGTGGCTGTGCCAGCCCTATTTTCAGAGCCTTTGTGAAGGTCCCTGGTTTCTGAAGGTGGACAAACCCTTCCTGACCTCAGATCTCCGGTTACTTCTCCTAGCCCCTTTCCGTGGGGATGGCCCACGTGTCCCGTGTGGCTTGGGGGCAACTGTAGATCCGAAGGTGGCCCATCAGTTTACAGAAGGCCTCCCACCCCCAGCGCTCTGTGCCTCACCTGACATCTCTCATGAACACCAGGCCCCTCTGAGAGCCCTGGAGCCTTCTCCAGCCTTTCTGGAGGAAGCCAGACTCCAACTTCAGTGTGCTCAGATGCCCCACCCCACCCCCACACATCTTATTCATGGTTTATATGGAGCTCGAAAACTGCAGCTCTTTAATTATTTCAAACACCCTCCCTATACACCCTTCCAGTAGTCCGCAGAAATTTACTATAAAAAGTTCTTTTGGAAAGAATCAGTATCTTTTTAGTGATTGTCCAGAAAAATCAGCAACTTCTTATTTGATATTCAGAGAAGCAGTAGAGTGCAGCATGTGTGTTAAGGCCTGGACATTTGCAGCTACCCTGCTGAATACTGACCCTGTAACTTGCTGTGTGACCTTGGGGAGTTAGTTAACCTCTCTGTGCCTCACTCAGTTCCCTCGCCTGTAACATGAGAACAGTCGTACCTACTTCATAAGGTTGTTGTGAAGATTAAGTTGATCCATTTAAGTGCTCAGGACCGTACCTGGCCCAAAGGAAATGTTCCATGTTAGTTACTGTTAGTACCAGCCAAACAGTTACCGGAAGTACACCAGTTGGGCCAGGGGATTTAGGCCCAACTGGTGCTACGTCATTTATTGTAGTTTTGCTACAGTAAAAAGGCAGAAGCATCACTGCAGGCCGAGCTTGGCCGGGAGGTTTTCTTACCTGTTTCACTGCTACCATTTTCCTTTATCCCCTCAGAAGAATTTAGGATCTTGGATGCTGAAAGGAGGACGCAGTCAACCTCATCCTCTTCCTCAGGACGCTTTTCTGTAACAAAACAGCACTGGGCTTCAGCCTTTTGGCTTTGCCGGGAGGAGGGAGACGAGGCCTGGGGATGCGGGACGCGGGAGCGCTGAGCGGCCACCGGAGGGCGCGCTGGGCCGGAGGCTGGGCGGGCGCCGGGATGCCTTTCTCCTGGCCGGCGGAGGTGCGCGGCTGGTCCTGCAGATCCGCACCCCAGACCCGACTCGCTCTGGGGGTGAAGGGGCCGGGGTCGGGGAGGCGGCGCTCTCCAGTACCCGTCCACCTCCCAGGGCGCCCCCTCAAAGGCCAGTCCCACCCCCTTACCCGGGCTCATTTCTGCTACTCAAGGCCTTTTCCCAACTGCCTTCCCTCCTCCCAGGCATTCTGCTCGGTTGCTTCTAGCCCGGACATCTCGTTGCTTGGCAACGGGGTGGCGGGGACCACGCGAAGGGCAGTGGGGGCGCGCGCAGCGGTGGGGGTGGGAAGGAGGAAGATGCGCGCTGGGGTGTGGGGCCCCGGGTCCCAAACGCCCGCCCCGCCCGAGCGGCGCCTGCAACGGTCGCGTGTTGGGAAGGTCCCACCTTCGCTGCTGCTGCTGCTAAGTCGCTTCAGTCGTGTCCGATTCTCTGCGACCCCATGGACAGCAGTCCACCAGGTTCCTCTGTCCACGGGATTCTCTAGGCAAGAATACTGGAGTGGGTTGCCATTTCCTTCTCCACCCACCTTCGCTGTGCCCCCCAAATCCAGTGACAAACTCATTAGGGCGCCCCCCTCCCTGCCCCCCGTCTCCCCTGCTCATCCAGAAGTTGATCAGACTCTGACTTACCGCAGCACCTGTTGAGCCGAAGTTGTGTGGACAGAGTGGGGCGTTTGGAGAGACACAGACACCTAGGAACTCCCTGCCTGCTCTGATCTCTCTGATTGCCATTTCATTGTTTTATTCTGTTCTCTTCCTCTTGTTTCAACCCATCTGTCAGGTCAGTTTCAGCGACTTGGAATTCAAGCTATCCTAGACAGGGACATCTGTTTGCTGCGGTTACAAGACCCCTATTTCCAGTAATGAACTTACAATACCAGCGTATTGAAATGTACACATTAGAGCTGTCGCGGAGGCGCCAATCTTCATTTGTAGAGCATGCTGCTTTCCTGTGAACCTGGATAAATCACTTGTAAAAGATGGTTGTTGCCTTGGAAACGGGGGCTTGTTCAAGTAAAGATCGGGCTGACTTTGGCCACAGTCAATCCCCTTGCCCATTGAAAATGGAGCTCTTTAAGTGAAACTATTAAATGAGTATATGTTATTATTTTGTGATAACAGCCATTACAGATGGAATATAAAATAATTGAAAGTTCAGATTTTAAGTTACAGTAAGGAATTTCAAGTCATGATGGAATAATTTATTATGTAATAATTATGTGCCTCTATTTCATGGAAATGAAGCTCTTTATCATAGTTTCATTGTTTCCTAGCTGTAAATTTCTTGTTTTCTAGCCTATAGAAATGGCCTCTGGAAGATTTGGCAGTCTTTCTTGTGGTGTTGTAGACAGTTTTGGCAAACTGTAATTTTGAGAACTTAGGTTCTCCACTGATGATTGGTGGTGACAAAGTTAACTTTTTCTGAAGAGCTGCAAACGTTTTCATCAATGTGTCTGTCAAATTACTCTTCTGAATAAATTTCAGTATTTTGAAGGGAGAATGTAGATAAAGAAGCATTACATTTTAGGAACTTAATCACTACTAATGAAATTTCCATAACAAATATGAAATTACTATAAAATAGCCTATTTATGCAACATTATACATTAATATCTAATAACATGATAATTAATATAATGTAATATTCTACAATAGCTGATTTGTCTGTGTAATGTTTGTGGGTTAGGATGGCAGATGTGTACACAGAAATTACTTGTGGATTTAAATGGGATGATTCAACCATACCATTCAGTACAGGATATAAAAAGCAGATGATAAGAGATACAGTATCAAAACCTCAAAGTTGGCCAGTGTACTAATTTCAGTAGATGTCTACTCTAATTTTAAGATACTTCCCAATCAATTCATCAATGAGAGCAGCAGTTCTTTACTTAGAAGTTCAGTTGATTTTAGATGTTAGGTCAACAAGATCATTTGATTACAAGATTCATTTCTCTTTTGTAAACTAAAGAATAACTTTAAAAAATAATTTATTTGTCCAAAAATCATAATCATTAATATACAACAAGCCCATCTTTGGCGCCAACAAAGTTATAATACATTTTAAAAGTATCTTTAATAATTAAAGTGTCTACGATATGAATGGTATCCCCTCAGAAGAGGCCCCTGTGAGGGCCTCATACCAAGAGATACATGGAGGCCCTGTTCTTTGGTGAGAGAGAGAAACTGGATGGTTAAGGAGAGAAACTGTCACCCCCAAAATGGATGTATTTGGTCACTTTGGGGAATATTTATTGCATTTGTGAAAGTATGTCCAGGGAAGTCTTATCTGATTACTCGAGGCCCCACCTATCATAGTTCCTGGACCTGTGACACTGAAAAGGTTGATGATCCCAGCTGAAATTGGTGAGCAAAGTTTAGAATCAAAACACTTACTCTGAGAGATGCTCAATTTTTTCCCTCCCTAGTGTAATTATTGCCCCAATAATTAAGTTTTTGGTGAAATATTCTTAGCTTATACTTCATGGTGTTGAGAAGTGTGGAATTTCATGGAAAAATGTTATTTTCCAGATTTGTATGGGAAAAACTGAAACATGGGAAGATTTAGGAACCTTTCAAAAACTCTCCTAACTGGTCAGTGCTAGATTTCTTGATTCTGAAATACTAGTTTTGCCACAAATCAGTTTATTTTATTTATTTTTTTTTTTACCCATAGCAAATCACAGTTTTATGATATAGGACAACATTTCATCTAAATTTTACAAAAGTATAGAGGAGGTATAAATATTAATGTTAGAACTAAAAGTTTGTTTCCCTGATATGGTGTCACATGTCACCTGTACTATTTTCTCGGTATGGTGAAACTGTTCCTATTTCATTTGACCTCATATCAGGTGGAGAGTGGAGAATTTTCTGTCAGGAGATATGCCTTCTCTGGCTATACATGTCAGTCAGTCCAGAAAACTGCTGTGAAAATGTCTGATTTATTTATTTATTTTTTATTGTGAAGCTCATTGCTAAAGGTTGGAATTAAAATCTGTACTGCCAGTTTGTTTGTTTGTTTTAAATCTGTGAGTCACAATATTTCAGAATCTTCAAATAGTAGCTCTTCTTACAGAATCCATTTTCACCTGTTGACTAACAGCTGCAGAATCAAGAATCTGGAACAAATTCAAAAGCTTGCACAAAAACAAGCTAGTCAAATCTATTCTTAGCAATTTATTACCAGACTGAAATACTTCTGGGGTTTTAGCTCCAGAAGATCTTTTTAAAAACCTGAGATCACAAGGCTATCATTAATCATAGCTGAGGTCTATAGTAGTATGAAAAAGTGACCAAGTGAGCGAGTGAAAGTTGCTCAGTCCTGTCCAACTCTTTGCGACCCCATGGACTATACAGTCCGTGGAATTTTCCAGGCCAGAATACTGGAGTGGGTAGCCTTTCCCTTCTCCAGGGGGTCTTCCCAACCCAGGGGTCAAACCCAGGTCTCCCACATTGCAGGTGAATTCTTACCAGCTGAGCCACAAGGGACATGGTAAATTTGGGCAATTGTCATAAGGTTAGTGCTTTGGTCAGTTAGTGCTTTGGTCAAGGGAACTTACGTCTTGGATGGCTACTGGACCATCTCAAAGTCTACTACGTGCAAATGCAAATCTACAGCCATCTTTAGGTATGTTTTAGAGTTAATTTTAACCTGATTTCATCTATATAGGAGAATAAACCCCACAACTCACTAAGAATAGCCAGTAGCTTTGGCTCTTAGGAAGTTGATGGCTGCCTTAGGGGACTTACAAATAGTGGTGTAGTGGGGAAACTCAGAAAGTGGAGTTGATCTGCCTGTACTAAAGAGATAGACAGAGGATTATCAAGGGAGCTTGAGAAGGAATAGATATAAGGGAAAGAGAGAGTTTTAGCATGGTGGAGAGTATGTGAGCATGCGTGCAGGCTGAGAAGAGTCCATGACACAGAAAGACTGAGTGGGAAAAATAGGCACCCTCTGTAAGATTCACAAACACAGCCTTATCTAATGGAAGTGCCTCATTTCAAAGAAAGTGCATTCCCTATTTCTTCAGCCTCTGTCAGAGAGCCAAGTTCAGTATCATCATCTCTACAGATCAGACAAACCTTCCTAAGGTCAAACAGACTGTTGGTTCGGACTTCCCTGGTGCTCAGTGGTTAAGAATCTGTCTGCCAATGCAAGGGACATGGGTTCGATCCCTGGTCCGGGAAGATTCCACATGCTTTGGGGCAACTAAGCCCATGTGCCACACTATAGAGTAGTCCCCTCTCACTTGCAGCATCTAAAGAAAGCCCATGTGCAGCAACAAAGACCTGTTGCTGCTGCTAAGTCACTTCAGTCATGTCTGGCTCTGTGTGACCCCATAGACGGCAGCCCACCAGGCTCCCCCGTCCCTGGGATTCTCCAGGCAAGAACACTGGAGTGGGTTGCCATTTCCTTCTCCAATGCATGAAAGTGAAAAGTAAAAGTGAAGTCGCTCAGTCGAGTCCGACTCCTAGCGACCCCATGGACTGCAGCCTACCAGGCTCCTCTGTCCATAGCATAGTCAAAAAAAAAAAAAAAAAAAAAGGGGAGAGAGAGACTTGGTCCTTATTGGTCCAGATCATGCCCATTACTCTATTCCTCAATTTCTTTTTCCAACTTTTTTTTTTCCATATATCTAGAATTCCTACCCTTGAAGTCTTTTTTTTTTTTTTTTTTTTTAGATTAAAGGGCTGTCTTCAGAACAAAACACAAGTATTTGATTTGACATAAAGGGGGCAGTAGAAAATTAATAGTACTCGTTAGCGGCAATTAGTCTTTTCCATTGGCTGGCAGAAGCAGCGCTGGAATCAAGGACTGTCTTCATGTGGAGGAGCGACAAGGTTTGAGACATGAAGCAGGGTTCCAAAAGGGTCAAGGCTGAAAGCCTCGGGAACTCAGCCGCATCTGGAGCCCAGATGTGTGAAGGGGTAGGCGGAACAGCATGTGCCCCTGTGTGAGGCATCGTGGTACACAAAGCGGCTCTTGCATGCAACATTGGTAGCATAAGCTTGGTGCTTTAGTGAGCCACAGATACATGTGCGCTTTGGCATATATACACATGACAGGTAATTCACACTGGTAATTCACAGGTAATTTTTCAATCCCCTCCACTTCAGGAAAGGAGATAAAATGGGAATTTGATCTCATAAGAGGTAGGTCTGAAACTCTGCAACATATTCTTGCCCTTGGCGCAGAAACAACTTGTATATAATCATTTTATGTTCTTCTGAAGTGTGATTAATAACATTACTACAAAATTTGAACCAAAGAAATTATGATAAAGCAACCACTTCTTATAGGTGCTTTGTTTTAACCTTCATCACATGAAGCATTCTAGCTAGCTTGAAAATGTCAGTTTGTAAATATAGCCAATGTATTCAAAAATCCATTTCATTGGGTTCAGTGTCAACATATCTTACTTGGTAGGGGGTCCACCAAGTATTGAGTGCTCTCCAACATGAACAGAAGCTTAAGACAATTATTTTGAAATATTCATGTAGATCAAGTAAATGGTTTATTTGCTTGAATTATCTGAATGCTCTCAATCTTTCTCCAATTTTGTTTTTGATGCTTAAGATTCAGATAGCACACCATAAGGACAAAAAAAGCAAAAGAAAGGACATTAGGCCATGATGACATGGTAATAAAGAGTAATGGTTATAAAGCAGTAGTTTCTCAAGGCTAGAATCAAATCTGTGTTTAAAGGACAGCTTGACAAACTTTTGCAACTCAGGCTGTTAGTAGAAGAACCCCCAAGCTCCATCCTGCCTATCTTGGAATGTTCCTGTGATGGACAAACTTTAGATTATCTTATGTAGAGATAAATAAACTGTTTGCATATCATATTAGCCATTAACTTTACTTTGCTTACACAGGTGCAGATGTATGTGATAACCAGAGCTGTTTTTTATTCAAACAGTTGTCCCATTGGTAGAGGGTGTAGCAACTCTATCCTGGGTTTACTCTGAAAAAAGAGCAATTTAGTTAATCATGAGCCTAGAGTTCTTAAACAGAGATGATTTCATTGATCACTGCTGGTTTTAATAAGCTTATAAATATAAAAACAGTGACTAATCTGTTTTCTCCAAAGATATAGTATTCTGAGAGCTAAATAAAAACTGGTTGGCATTCTTTGTTTGTGGCATGAATTCCTATATAAGCCCAGGTGTGAATTCATTATTGAAAGACAAAGTGTTAGTACAGGGAGAAATATTGCTTTCTTATTTGTTTACTTTTTTAAAAAGTTTTATTTTATTTTTTTAATTTTATTTTTATTATTATTTTTTTTAAAAAGTTTTAATTTCTTTCCATTATAACATTGCTATTTTCACCCTGTACTTTGTATGTTTTAAAATGATTTTTATATTGCATTCATTTCTATGGGTTAATTGTCATAAAGTTATCTTTATGTTCAAATTCTAGATTTAATCATCAAAAGAATAATTTTATATATAATTTATATAAAAAATAATGGACATGCAATTTGAGAATTTGCTTCGTAAGCCTTGGGGCTTCCCAGGTAAAGAATCTGTCTGCCAATGCGGGACACACGAGTTGGATCCTGGGTAAGGAAGATACCCTGGAGGAGGAAATGGCAACTCACTCCTGTATTCTTGCCTGGGAAATCCCATGCACAGAGGAGCCTGATGGGCTACAGTCCACGGGGTTGCAAAGAGTTGGACATGACCTAGTGACTAAACAGCAATAATCACAAACCTTAGTCACATAGACTGAATTAGCAGCTTTAAGCCATATGGCTCCAGAATTTCAGATTAGAGCCATACTACTACTATTTTTCAAGCCGTACTACTTTTCCCCCTCATTATTGAACATCTGAACTTAAGAACTTCATTATAAAATATGTAAAATATAATTTTAAGGAAAATACTGTCTGATACCTAACATAAAGTATGCATTAAGGTATAGCATAATGTCTAATGTACACTTTTCTTCTCATGAGTATTTCATTCTTATTTAACTTCTTTTTAGTATGATACATGTACCCTCAACTTTGCTTCCTGACTCCAGAAATGCTGTTTTACTTTCTCCAGGTAATATGAGGCAAACTTCCACTAGGAAAGGCTATGGGTGTGTGAGAGAGGGGCAGAGGAGGGGACACAGTGGGGATTAAGTGCTTCTCAAACAGCTTGTCCATGACCCTCCTTATCATTAACCCCACCTTTATCCCCTAGTCTAGAAATGCCTATGTTATCAGTTCCCTCGCCTTTTCAAGATTCTAGGTTGAGTCTTCAGTTTTCTCCATTGCTGCTTTGGATTTTAACTTTCTCAGGTTTCCTAAATCAGTTCCCACTCCTTTGCTCTCTAGCTTCCAAACTTTTAAGATTATATCCTTCCCAGAAAAAAAAATTTAAAAATAACATCTGAACCAAAAAAGTAATGTGTTTGAATACAGTCATATCTTTGATCACATAGTTTTCTATTTTCTTGGAATTGCTCCTTGAACGAATTTGTGTTTTGGTGCAGGGGTTCCAGTTTCTATCTCAAATGGCCCAGAGGGGTGGGGCAGGTGTTCTGTCTTGTGTCACTAGTTCAAAACCCCAGACCGGTCAGGGTCAGAAATAATCAGAGAAGTGTAGGAGAATCCCAGAGCAGTACAACACGGGCCCTGGTTTCCATCTGGGACAATAGGAGGGTCCTTGCTCCCAGCCCAGAGGCAGCAGCTGCATTCGGATAGACATGGCTTTGTGACAAGGGGGTGAGACCAAGGGCCTGAGACAGTCCCCACCTCCCCAGCCTGCTGGTTCCCATGGTTTATACTTGGAGAGCACAGTTTCCTAACTTCTGCTTTGTCCCCAGGGACGAGCTTGGGAAGTAGGTAAGACATGCACGTCAGGGGGCATTGCCGTGGCACCACCATGGTGAAGGGCAAGATGCCCGAGCTGAGCCAGGGGCCAGATGGGATTTGTGTCTGAGATGCAAAGAAACCATGACTCCAGGGAAAGCTGAGCTGAGACTTTTGGAGGTGGTGGTAAAGGTGGGCTTGTTGCCTGGTTCCAACTATGTTGAGAAAACAGCGCAAGTGGAACCACGGATTTTCAGCAGAGAATACAAGCAGGACCCCAGGAGAGCAGCAGCCCCTTTCCTCCCCAGAGGGTCCCCTGAATGCCTCCTCTTGGAGGTGCCATCTTTGGGAGGAGAAGATGGTGGTGGTGAGCCTTGAGAATAAAGAACTAGCCTTGATGGAGTCTGAATATTTATCTGAGAGACATTTAAAATGAAAGAGACTATTTCAAAGCAACAGAAACTGTTTTAATCTGAGACTGTTTTTATCTGAAACTGTTTTAATCTGAGACCTTTAACTAGCAAATTTAAAACTTCCCCTCCAAGCAGCAGAAACTGTGGGCTCATAAGAAAGAGCAAATGAGTTATAAAAATTAAAGACACCATATTTTTTTCCTGAAAATATCCGAGTTGTCACTCGTGTACAACCCAAGTTTTACACGACAAGTTAGGACTGGGTTCCCTCATTGGAATGTTGATTTTATCTGAATTCAGCAAGTGCCACTTCATTAGGTATTTTTAAAATATTTTATGTATTTATTATGTTATGTTGCATTCAGCAGTATGACTGAATATGAAACTAGAGAGATCTAGAGAATTTCTCCCTGACATGCACTGTAATTGTTGAAACAGATAACAGACACTGCAGGTTTTGTTAGAATACAAGATTGTCATTTGGTATTTACTAGAACTGCAAAATCAGCTGGTTAAGGAAAGACAATTGGACTCCCCAAATATCTTGATGTTTACATGTTTGATGGTCATAATAATATAAATGTAAACTGTGGAGAATGACATGAAAAAATTATTGCTTTAAATGCCATTAAGTTATTGCTAAGCGTCCCCCCCAAACAGTTGAATGCATGTTTGTGTTACAGCAGGCATGTACCTCCCATTCTTTCTCCTAAAAATACAATAAGTGTCTAAAATCTTGGTTCTAGATTTGGCATCAGCACTTTGCTATAAATCTGGCCCAAAGCCATTAACACCAGCCTGTGTGGGTGCGCGTGGGTGTGTGCGAGCTCGTTCTGCTAAGACTTAGGCTTTGGGATAAAGGGTGACTGTGTCGTAGCCCTCCGGGGGCCTCATGCGGGCCCGGGCGTGAGTTTCACAGTACAGCTCCCCCTCCACGAAGAAGTAGCCCTTCTGTTTGAGGTTGAGGTTACAGTCGGCACACACGAAGCACTCCGGATGCCGGTATTTGTCCCGCGCTTTCACAACCGCACCACTGGTGGGAAAAAGGAGACCCTCGTGAACACACACACACACACACACAGCCAAAAACATGACCCAAAGGGAGACAACACTACAGATAAGGCAGGTGTTTCACATTCAGGAAAGAATAGCTATAAAACTGGGCGCAGCTGTGGAACTGATGCAGTTGCCAGGGAGAGCCAAGACAACAATAAATCTTCATGGGTTTATCTCTGTTGTTCACGTGTGAATATTTTTCAGATTTTTTTTTTCCCAAACAAGTTTTCTTTTTTTTTTTTTTAGAGAAATGATAGGATCTTACTCCATGATCTCTCCCCATTGTTTCTTTGGAAGCAGGAGAGATGATGCAGATAATCCTCTGCAAAGGAATCGGATTGTGACCAAGGTTGTTGTCTATACAACCAAAGTCCCTCTGCTTAAACTGTCTACCTTGGTGGTCCAGCGTCCACTCTATGGAACACAGAACACATCAAAGGGCAGAGGTGTACGGAAAAGCCCAAACAAACTTCTTGGCCACCCCAATACTTTGGGTAACATCACGACCTGTCGTGTTACGAGGTCCTCTCTGCCCCGAGCCCCCTGTCCTGCTAGTTTCTCTGTCTCCCAGCCCCTCTGTGCTATAAGCAGGCTTATCTCCTTCCCCCACCCTCCTGGGATGCCTCCTGGGTGACTCGACTGATAGCTCCTCCGTGTGAGAGCTAGTGACAGGGGAACAGAAAAAGGGGATGGAAGACGTGCTCCCACGGGCCAGGAGGTGGAGGGACTGAAACGATCTGGTTTACTTAAAGATCTGAAACTAGCAAGGGTGGCTATTTACACCTAAAGCCCCTTAAAATAGAAGTTGACTGTGTGTCTAAAAAATCATATTTCAGTATTTGTGCAACTTTAAGAAATCGACTAAGGATAATGTGTTTTAATGAACAACTGGGTGACCTCCATATTTGTTTTCCTGGGTTTATACAGAAAAGGAAGAATTCAAAGACTATGCATCAACAAAGGGAGGGCTTTGTGAAGTGAAGTCATGATTCTCGGAAATGACTTTTAGGATATACTTCTGGGGCAGCTTCCTTTCATGAACATACACCTGAAATTATAAGTCAGGATTTCCAGCTCACATTCTATGCTAATTTGGGGGTACACCTAAAGGATTTCTGGTCAGACTGCCCTAAATGTTCTGGACATTTATATTTCAGTTCACTGAATAGACATTTGTTTTTTGTAAAACTTCAAGTCTCTTCTAGAGGAAATAGGGAACTGACGCCAAGACTGGTGGTGAATTTAGGGTTGAAAATGAAACTTACACGATGCCACTCCCGCATTTGTCACAGAATGGCATCTTCTGCGTGCCGCCAGCACCGCCGTGGACTTTTGTAACTGGAGCTCTCACACTCCGAGTTCCAGCAGGACGGTCATCTGAAATACAAAGTGCTTCCATTTATGGCCAGGGAGCAGCTGGCTACGGTTTATACTTTGCTTCTATTTTAAGGTGTGCACTTTAACCTGAGGAATTCTTAGCCTTCACCCACAATATCATTTGGAAAGAACCAGGATTCGTTCAAGCATAATTTATTCTGAAATGGGACCTTACGAAACTAAATTAGTTAAAAAACTGTTGTTGTAGGGAGCTGTTACAAAATGCCCAAAGGAACAGAGAACATTTTGCATCTTTCCTTTTTAAATTTTGGGCTCCAAAATCACTGCAGATGGTGACTGCAGCCATGAAATTAAAAGACGCTTACTCCTTGGAAGGAAAGTTATGACCAATCTAGATAGCATATTCAAAAGCAGAGACATTACTTTGCCAACAAAGGTTCGTCTAGTCAAGGCTATGGTTTTTCCTGTGGTCGTGTATGGATGTGAGAGTTGGACTGTGAAGAAGGCTGAGCACGGAAGAATTGATGCTTTTGAACTGTGGTGTTGGAGAAGACTCTTGAGAGTCCCTTGGACTGCCAGGAGATCCAACCAGTCCATTCTGAAGGAGATCAGCCCTGGGATTTCTTTGGAGGGAACGATGCTAAAGTTGAAACTCCAGTACTTTGGCCACCTCATGTGAAGAGTTGACTCATTGGAAAAGACTCTGATGCTGGGAGGGATTGGGGGCAGGAGGAGAAGGGGACAACAGAGGATGAGATGGCTGGATGGCATCACTGACTCGATGGACGTGAGTCTGAGTGAACTCCGGGAGTTGGTGATGGACAGGGAGGCCTGGCGTGCTGCGATTCATGGGGTCCCAAAGAGTTGGACACGACTGAGTGACTGAACTGAACTGAACTGATACAAAGCATAAAATGGACCATCTTCACCATTTTAAGTGTGTAATTCAGTAGCATTAAGTATGGTCACAATTTTGTGCAACTGTCACTGATACCTATTTCTAGAACGTTTTCATCATCTAAAACAGAAACTCTGTAACCAGGAAACATTAACTCTGTATTTCACTCTCCTTCCAGACCCCGGTGACCTCTATTATACTTTCTGTTGCTATGACTGGACTATTCTAAGGTTCTCATATAAATGGAATCATGCAATATCTGTCTCTATGTCCCTGGTTTATTTCATTTAGCAGAATGTTTTCAAGATTCATCCATGTTGCAGCATATATCAGAATTTTCATTCCCTTTTAAGGCTGAATAATAGTGTACTTTATGGATATATACCACATGATGTTTTTCCATTCATGTGTAAATAGACATTTAGGTTGTTCCCAACTTTTGGTTGTTGTGAATAATGCTTCTGCGGATGCTGGTGCATAAGTATTGGTTTGAGTCCCTGCTTTCAGTTCTTATGAGTATACAGCTAGGAGCGGAATTGCAGGATCCCATGGCAATTCTCCTGTTTCACTTTCTGAGGAACCGCCATACTGTTTTTCCCAGTGGCTGCACCATTTCACATTCCCCATCAGCAGTGTGCAAGGGTCCCCATTTCTCCACATCCTCACCAACACTTAGTTTCCATTTTTTTGATAATGGCTGTACTAATGGGGGGAGAAGGCAATGGCACCCCACTCCAGTACTCTTGCCTGGAAAAAAAATCCTATGGATGTAGGAGCCTGGTAGGCTGTGGTCCATGGGGTCGCTAAGAGTCAGATAGGACTGAGCGACTTCACTTTCACTTTTCACTTTCATGCATTGGAGAAGGAAATGGCAAGCCACTCCAGTGTTCTTGCCTGGAGAATCCCAGGGACGGGGGAGCCTGGTGGGCTGCCGTCTATGGGGTCGCACAGAGTCGGACACGACTGAAGTAACTTAGCAGCAGCAGCAGCAGCATACTAATGGGGCATTTTGTATTTCTGTGCAGCTTCTGAAGGACAGTATATATCTTTTGGACATGGAAAATCATTGGTAGGAGCATGAACTCTGAAGACCCCAAGAGTGAGTTGGAGACCCGATTTTGTTTCTTACTGGCTGTGTGGCTTTGTGCAAATCCGCCCTCTCTATTGCCTCATTTTCTCTTTTGTTAAATAGGGAAAATAACAGCTCCTACCTCGCTGAGTTATTGTGGGGATTAAATGATCACGTGTGCAAAGCAGCTCGGCACAGGATTTGGGACATAGTGAGTGTTCATTCCAGTGTTGTCTAAAAATTTGATGATTATGATAGCCTGGGATATGCAGGAGGCTGAGAAATCTTGCAGTATTTTATGATCAATAAGCTGAACTAGCCCTTGACTACTGAGATAGGATTTATCTTTGATGCTCTTTTACCATCAAGTTAATGGCTCCTTAAATATGCTCTGGATGTTCTCCTCATAAACCAGGCAACACCAAATCGTTTTACAGCAAAGAGTCATTTGATGACTGATGAAAATCAATTTTTAGACTCTCATTCCCATTATGCTTGCTGCCCTCCCCTCCCCTGACCCTTGCAATAACCTCTGTCAACAACGTCTCAGCAGACATTCACGGACTGCTCACCAGCGCCATCGTTCACTAGTTCCTGGAGCACCCTGAAGGAGCCCGACTGGCGAGGCTGGGTAGGTTCATTCCGATTGTCGTGGAGCATCCGGTACACATCCGACTCGGGGGGCACGGTGGCCGTGGGTTCACTGAAACAACATGGCGCCGGAAGCCGCGTCAGGAGCGTGCGTATGCGCAGGACGACGCAAGATATCAATAAGCAGGGATTACTGTATTTACAGCACCTCCCCAACAGAGATTCCGTATTCTCACGTTAATCTCTACCACAGCTAAGCATAATGTGAATTCACACGGGTTGCCTTAAAAAATCATCGATTAACCTGGGGTCACTTCAGCACTTCTCCATGTGGAAGAATCCTTTTGGAGGGCAACTGAAACGTTGTTAGGAAATAGTAATTTAAAAAACAATGCCTGCGTCTGATGGATATATAATTATAATATGAACAAAATTAACCTTTTAGAAATAAAAGACCACATACGTGTGATAGAAAGTGCATGAGTGAGCCCAGTTTATCTCAGTCATAAAGATGTTAATAAAATTCAGATTCATTTTTGATATTAAACCAAAAGTGTATGGTTTAGTTTTGTTAACTCTTGAATCAAGGTAACATTTTGCCTGTAAATCGAAGAATTCAATTTCTCAGTGTTTGAAAGCACATAATATAGTGTCTTTCACACAGAAGTCAGTTGTATAGGCTACTAAATAGCTACATTATAATTCATTTACAAAAATGATAGATGATTTATTTTAATGAACTTTCTACAAATATATTCATGTTGAACAATAAAAAAATGCCACAATAAAAATACATGTCAGGCACTGTAATATTTTACTATTTTGTCATTTAATTGCATTATCTAGAAAAGGTAGTTGCTATTTGCACAAATTTTTATTACCTATATCATATTTGGAAATAATCATCTTACCTATCTGAAGCTCCTTGCAAATGGCTTTGAAATACATTATGCTATTATTATCTCATCCCAAGGGCTTGTTACATAACACTTGTAAGCATTATAATACTTTATAATGGTTCTATAATATTGAAAGAAGTAATAAGGTTTTATCTTCTAATAAATCTTTTTAATTGAAAAGTACTTTGAACAAATATGCATAATAAAGAAAAAATTAGTCAAAATAGAGACCAATAGAAATTAGATATCTATATTAGTAGCCTGAGATATTCACTTACAAACCCTTACTCATGGCAGAAATAGTAAATGGAAAAATAATTAACTCTTCCACAAGATGCCATTAGAAGAGACAAAAGATATCATTTCTGTTAAAACTTCTCTGAACCTCCCATCCCTTCCCCAGTTTTTGATACCCAAAGAAGAAACACAGTATCCCAGATTATATATCACTTTTGAGAAGTACTGTACCAGACATTTGTAAAGTACACTGTAGTTTTTCAAACGACATGTACATTTCGTCCTGCCATGATTTCATTTCATTGCTGTCACATAAAACTCTACTTGCTTAATTTCTCAAATCGCCATTATCACAAGGCCTAGATATCTGCAATAAACCCTTAGTAGTTTTTTTTCTTGAAAGCTTTTTTTCAATTAAGACAATGTTACAAGATAACAGTAAAGTCGACATTGCCCATGTGTTTAGTTAATATGCCCACGGTTCAGAAAGACTCTTATTACCTCATCGAGGGTGTTTCCCCTAGAGCTGTTGAAACCTGACCCTGAAGTGTTTCCATAATATTGTCATCTGAGTACAACTGCATGGGTGTATTAAATTGAGCATGTACAATCTTCACACCAGGAAGTTCCATTTCCAAAGGAATGTTAGGGGCCATCTTAGCAGCAACTTTCAAGTCACCTGGGCAAATAGTACTAAGAGTACTGACAGAAGAAGGGGTGCTACGCCCACTGCCGCCGTCAACACCGGACGGAGTGCTGCATCCACTGTGTTAATGACCACGTCACACAGAAGACGACACGGGAACCAGAACATCCAGACAGGGGAACACAGAGAACAAGTACAGAGAGGTTAAAAGTAAGAGGTGAATTAAATCAAATGGAAAAGAAATGTTTATTTCTGGCTAGAATTTGTTTTAGAAAGGGAACACTTAAAAATTCACGATTGAAAAAAGTTTCACAGAATTAAGATACCGGTGATACTGCATTTCTTGGCTCTGCTGTACTATAAAATATGCTCTGCTAGGTGAAAGCTTCATGGGAAAAGAGTTGTATATAAAGGAAGTGGCACAGGGGAATTGCATTAGCTGGAATCCTTTTACATTTCTGAGCTGCAGTATTTAAAATTAAAAAATGAATGATCCTACACAAATAGTAATATGAATATGCAACGTGAAGATCCAATCAAATATTTAGGCTAAACATTGCAAAATAAGTATTTTCAGAAATATAGTTGGGCTTAATTCAAAGTAATTGGCAACTTGAAGTTATCTGGTAAAGATTCTGTTTTACGACATTTTATAAATATTTTGTTCCTATTTTAACTTTTTATATTTAGTTCTCTAATTTTGTGAAGACTACACTTTAAGAAATTGTTTGGTGACTTAATATAGGTCCTAGAAATAGCCAATAAATGCTTGTCACCTTGAAATTAATAATTAGAGAGCAAATAAAGTGATCTCAGACTCTTTGGATGCAACTTAGGGCTAAGATATGTATATATATTTCTTTAATACATAGCTATTTCTTGGAAAATTTTGAAAGCACATATATATTTTCATGCATATTTTTCATTTCCTTTTAAAGTCAAGTTAAAGGAACTTACTAAAACATCAGAAAGGCCAGTCATGCAATTTTAAGAACAACTACAGAAACTTCATATACTCTATGAATAGAATTCTTTACAGATATGAGGTTAGTCATAACTGACATGCTGATGACTAAAAGTCATTTTTATACATGCATTGTAAATGCAGCATGACAAATGCATTTTTTTGGAGAAATGGAATATATATATATATTTTTTAAAGCATAGTCATTTAAGACAAAGCCAGAGGAAACATTAGTATTGATGTCAGCTTATATCATGTCTGCAAGTTAGTATTGCTGTAAACTCAAGGCAGAGAACAGTTTATATGGCGTGTTTATCTCAAAGTCAGTGTTCCCTTAGGGCTCAAGTATGGCCCCTTCCTGCATTTACCCTCCAGGGCTATTAATGTCAACCTCAGGCCCATACAGAGAGCAAAAACTCCAAACCCAATATATTGAAGATTGATTTTGTTGGCTTCATCAGTGTTGCAGCCTGGTTAGTCTAGGCAACCCATGTCACTAAATAAGTTACAAAAAATTTTTTTGTGTTGTGTTATCCAATTTGACCTGCACAGACTAAATGAAGCAGGTTAATAGGAACGTGCTCCTTTACTTCCTGGCTGTTGAGAACCTGTTTGAAACTCAGTCAGTAAATTGGTTGATCACACACAAAAATATCAAGTGGTTTATTCACCATTTTCATAGGCTTAACACTATACTGGTTGCTGAAATTGACTTCAGTTGATAAAAGAGTAGAAATGAAATTTCAGTTAGAGTGCAATTCAGTCAGGATCATATTGATTGGACCTCAGGATAATGAAGTTTATTAAATTGTAATTTAGGGATTTGAGACACTGAATTTCAGTATTGGGAGACTGGAGCTTAAAATAGTGAACCTTTTCCACAAGCATTTTATAACTACTCTGACCTTACTGTGTCCCAGGCATGGTGTTAGATAGTGGAGATGTAAACTATGGTTAACTCAGAACTTACAGATAGAACTTATTTTATAGTTGTAATTAATATTATTTTCCCCCTCTTATTAGTGTTCTTATATACACGCATGTCTGTGTATATAATTTTGTTTAAGCAGAGATTGTGTCTTCTATTTCCTAGTTTCTTAATCATTCTATTTAAGGGCTCATGTCTATCTATTCACAGAGGAAATAAAACCTAAGCAAAAGACAATTATCTTTGTATACATTTCTGGAACGATTTTAAACGAGCTCTTGAACTGATGCTTAAAAAATAGTGTTCATGGACTCCAGTTACTGTGGAGATGATCATGGGTCAGCATGACCTATTCCTGTGACTTGGAAAGGTAGATACTGCTGAAATTTCATGACATTGAGCTATTGACTTGGCAACCTGTAAGGCTGATGATACACTCAATTACTGTCATACAACTGGATAGATCATTAGACACAGAACTCATTTCCCTGCTGTGTATATGGACTTTTGGGGACATGCTTCTGGATGCAGCTTGTCCAAAAACCACTAACCGGATTGTATTTTATCACTTGGATCTATAAAATGCCTTGATGAACTTTTAATGTTAGTTTTGGCTTTAAACATTTACATATTTTCATATTAAAATACTTTTCTTTTAATATGGGTCAGTTACGATGAAACCATAAAAAGAACCCTAAAGGCAATGGCACCCCACTCCAGTACTTTTGCTTGGAAAATCCCATGGATGGAGGAGCCTGGTAGGCTGCGGTCCATGGGGTCTCTAAGAGTCGGACACGACTGAGTGACTTCACTCTCACTTTTCACTTTCCTGCACTAGAGAAGGAAATGGCAACCCACTCCAGTGTTCTTGCCTGGAGAATCCCAGGGACGGGGGAGCCTTGTGGGCTGCTGTCTATGGGGTCACACAGGGTCGGACACGACTGAAGTGACTTAGCAGCAGCAGCAACTAGTATTAAGACCCAGGGAGATGACTATATTGGTATCTCCAACTTACATCTGATTCAAAAGTTGTTTATTAATGGTGTAGTTATTGCTTGATAAGTAGCCACTCAAAATTCCACCTTGATGAAGAATTATTTGGTAAGAACAAGAAATTCGGAAGCTAGAGCCAATAGTGAGGGGCCACAGGAAGACAGGGAGGATAATAGAAGCAATTTTAGAATTTTTTAAGGTTTGTTTACTGGTACCTGTTTTTTAAGCAAATCCTTTCATATCTGGTTTTCCTCTCCCCTCTTCCAAACTTAGCTAGATTGAAAGGCACCTTACAATAAAAAAATTATGAGGAGCTTGCCATTGTCACCATGTTTGAATCAAATGAAAATATTAAAGAAGGCCATTATGTTCCTGAATCTCTGACTTACCCTGAATTTTGCTATTAAATGTAATTGGTCTTTAGCAGAAGCAAGATCTGTGTTACTCTAATGTATCATTTTACTCAAGCCTCGTGGAGTTCTATAGCTCATGTTAGTGAGCTTACATTTATGTTAACCTCAAAAGAATGCAAGTATATCTGTTTTACTATGCTTCTTTAGGAAGATGTATGTATATATATTTATTCAATAGTAAAAGAGCATTTTAACTTTTAACCCAGTATTTTTTTATGTTATTGAGAGTGGGGTTGGAAAACTGTTGAATGTGGGGAAATAGAGAAGGATGTAGAGGCGAATGAAATATGAAGGAGGAAAAAACTAAAAGAAGCCAAAAAGGATTGTTCAAAGTTGCCAGTATGCAGGAGGAATAACAGCTCCTTATTCTTCTTGCTAATCAGGAAGTCTAATTAGGCACGCTCGAGATTTTGTTCCTTTAGCTAATGAACATTTGCTGAGCATTTACTGTCCTAGCCTCATTTCTTGGTAGTGGACATATAATATGTTTACATTCTAGTGGGGTCAGATGTCTTTGGTAGTCATTGCCTTATTATTAATAGCATCTTTCTCCAGCTCTTTTACTCCATTTCCTCTTTCTGAGTCTGATATCACAAAATTGGCTTACTTTGAGGTCATTTTCTGGCCCTGACTCTAGCTCATGGAAAGGTCTGCACATGGAAACCATATATCAAGTGATGACTGGCCATCCATGGCAAGCAGCATAAACTCAGATGTCTCCAGGGGCCAGGAGGGTCACACATATATGAAAATGGGCCAGGTGTCATACGCTTGGGAGTTAAGGGTATTTTGCCAAGATGGAGAGTAGACGTTCCATCTTAAGGCACTGACCTAAATTCCGTATTTTTAAACAACGGGAGGGTTAAATAAAACATTGTGAATTGACTCCACCTACAGACAAGCAATTGGGACACCTGATGTAGATCATTGTTCACTGATCTGTTAGGGTTGATCCAGCCTAACCCCCACTTCCTTCCTCTGGGCTGGTTGATGGAGCTGAGGTCAGAGGACTTCAGGTTTCCTGAAGTCACTGTTTCCTGATGTGGCAATACAGGATGTTCATTTCTTTCCTCGTAGGCTGGAATTTAGTCTCTAGAGAAGATTTGTAAAGGATCGTCTGACGATGATCTGTTTCTCTGACAGACAAGAAGAGATCTTGCTCATTATTATTCCAGTCTAGGCACAGTTATCCATGAGGGTTACCCAGTAAATCTCCCTCCCTCCCAACTCTCTCTTTATACTTATTTTCCCCAAGTGGAAACATTCCAAGTGGCCCCTCTTCCTTTGCAAGTATCCATGTGTATGTGTGTGTGTATGTATGTGTTAGTCTCTCAGTTGTGTCCAACTCTGTGGCACCATGGACTGTGGCCTGCCAGGCTCCTCTGTCCATGGAATTCTCCAGGCAAGAATATTGGAGTGGGTGGCCATTCCCTTCTCCAGGGGTCTTCCCAACCCAGGGATTGATCCCAGATCTCCTGCATTGCAGGCAGGTTCTTTACTATCTGAGCCACCAGGGAAGCCACACAAGTATCCATGTGTGAAAGTCGCTCAGTTGTGTCCGACTCTCTGTGACCCCATAGACTGAAGCCCACCAGGCTCCTCTGTTCATGGAATTCTCCAGGCCAGAATACTGGAGTGAGTAGCCATTTCCTCCTCCAGGGGATCTTCCCAACTCAGGGATTGAACCCAGGTCTCCTGCATTGCAGGCGGATTCATTACCATCTGAGCCATCAGGGAAGACCAAGAATAGTGGGGTGGGTAGCTTATCCCTTCTCCAGGGGATCTTCCCGACCCTGGGACTGAACCCAGGTCTACTGCATTGCAGGCAGGTTCTTTACCAGCTGAGCCACCAGGGAAGCCACACAAGTATCCATAAGAATGCAAATTTATTTTTATGTAAGAGCTAGAATGAGTGGGATTACCCTGCAGGCTCTGATGACACAGTGAGAACTAGGTGCTGAGATGGGATGAATGGACTCCGTCAAACACAGAAAGCTGCACCAGCCTTTCCACCTTTGCCTCACCTGCTTCCTTACTCCTTACTGGGGGCTGGTTTTCATGTTTGTTCCTGCTGACTGGGCCATCCTGCCCTGGGACAGGGTATGTCTGCTAACCTCAGAGATCACTGTGTTCTGGATCGGATTCTCAGAGCAGCCGGGGTATCAGTTATAAATACACACAGCGATTGCATAATATTTCACAGCTCTATAATCTTGTTAATATTTACTCTCAGAAATGGAGGTGAGTTGGCTGCTAGTCTCCGCTAGGTGAATTTGTTTCTTTTGCTTTTGCAGTAAGCTTCAAAAAAGAGAAAAGTCACTCCAAACACCTAAGAGTTATGTATCTTGGTGATTAGTAGGATTTATTAAGGAGGCATGCACTCCACACTTCACCATCTTAAAGCTTATGACCTGCTTCGGCCTGGGATTATGAAAGGTTTGGGCCGAACGTTGTGCTTGTGTTCAAAGTAGTTCACATCCTGTAAAAACAAAGCGTTAAAGAGCCCCTCAGTGGACGATTAATAGATATATATATTTTAGATAAAATTAAATGCACAATTGTACAGAAAGGATTATTTATCACCAGATATTGACATGAGTAAGAAGGGTGATGATGGAGCCAGAGCGATTTCTTCCTCTCAACCATCTATTCACTAAACGTTCAGGAACTGGCAGACTGGACCCTAGAACCATGTTCTAGATGCTTGTCTTTAAAAGAAAAATCTGATCCGTGCCTTCAGGAAAGTAAAAATCAAACAGCAAGAGCTGGACTTTCGAAAGGAAAAGCAGCCTTACTATCACCATTGAGAGCATGGCAGCCAGAAACCAAGTGGAATACTTACTTTTGAGGCGAACTAGGGATGAGCCCCCGCAGCTGCCCGTGAAGCGCATCTTGTATATTGCTGGTTGAATAGAGCCCAATGGGTGAGTTATAGGAAGCGCTCACTACCTGTCTTTTGTCATCAATGTTTGCTGCTGCAACAAAAGGCTGGGCCCTTCTGTTGTGTGCGGCACCAATGGGTTTGAACTCCTGTACAATGGCAGACAAAATACACAAAAGCCACAGAATGCACAACAAAGCCGTTAGCGCGCAAACCAACAGCATCGCTCTTGTTAATCAAGGCTTCTTTATCCACTACGAGATTAATGGCAGGGTTAAAGGAGGACTATATTTGCCATGAACTTCATATGTGTTGTGAACGTCACCATATGTTAAGGTGCAAAGGAACTGATATTATTTGAAGTATACAATAATGCAAATATTGTACCATTTGTCTGCTGGCTACTGACTTCATCTAAGAAAGTCTCATAGGACTCATTTCAATCCAGAAATTTTGTGTCAAAAATAAGATTTTTGGCTTAGAAAAATGATTCTATGTAACACTGTCTTAAGTAGAACTTAGATAAAATTTCTCTTAACATTTCCCCCATTTTAGGAAATGGGAGACTAAATCAATCAGAAGGGAGTGAACATTTATGAATAACTGTCCTGCATCATTGTAACTAATCAAGTCTTTTTTCCTGTTTTTTCTTAATTCCTACAACAAACAAAATTCTTAATTTGCATTGAGATATAACCTTAAATGTTGAAAAAATAATATAAATTAAAGGACTTCCATTATGAAAGAGGAAAAACATTTACAGAAAACCCTCCCTTTTTATCGTGCTGATTCCATGTTGTGGGTTCAAGTTTACTCTAGTTGCAGAAAGACTTCAGCCAGCAATTCAGAGACAGTGAATGTAGGTGACTTACAGAAGCATTTTCACTTTATTGCTCAGGGAAAAAGAACAAACTTCAATCCAAAACTCTGAGTTTGAAACATGCCTGAATGATCTGAAACTCTGTTATTATCTTTCAATGTAGGAATCAAGTTTTCCAATTTTTATACAGATGGATAATTTTGTCAAGTCACTAAACTTTTTCTTCTTCTAAGCAACAGAAGAAAACCAAAAACAAATGCTAAAAGACACATAAGCTGATTCTCTTTCAAACCTTCTCATTGGGCAGAATTAGTTAAGATCCGTCTTTACATTATTTTCACTCACACATTCACATCAGCCTCCTTTACTTTTGTGACAGTGTTTCACAGAGATCTCAAATAGTACAAACATTTATGATTACTTGAAATGTTAATGGAGACTATTTTGATTTAAAAACTAAAAACATCGAGTAATATTCTTATTTGTGTCATTTTCCTCTTGTGATTATAGATGAGTAAGATGTGGGAGTGTGCTTTTTAGAAAAAATCTTGTGTTCCTTTCTTAGGGATGGAACCACAGTTTTGCGTGGATTTCAGGGACTGCCAACAACTTACATTAGGGACCCAACCAGAACAATGCTTCTTCTTGGTTCTCCTGAGCAGGCAGTCATCACATACACTCCCTGTTCCCCCATTTGGGCCTATTGGAAAAAGCCCACTTACAAAGTAGCTATGACAAGGCAAATGGGGTGCAGCTTCAAACACTAGCCCTAACAGAGTCTTTGACTCCAACTGCCCCAAGTCTCATGGTACCTGAAAATCTGTAATGAGGTGAGTAAGAGCTTTTTTCTCAACTACTTTGGACAGCATAGTTTACTAGCCCCCTGAACTAGAAAAGGTCTGTGATTCTATAGTATGATTGACTTGACTCATATCTTATTGATTCAATCTTTAATCTCCAGAATAATGGGTCACTGCCTAGGAGTTGGTTGAGTGACAATGTAGTTGCTGATATTAGAGAGAAGCATGATTGAAACAATCAAATATGGCTTTAGAAGAGTGCTGAATCCCAGAACATGTGAAAACGTGTGCAAAGATTGATATAGTGGTACCATCTGATTACTTTGACTGATTTAATAATGAATTTGGATTGGCTGTGTTTTATGATTAACCATTATGATTCGCCATTATTATGGCATGAAAAAAAGTAAATGGGAAATAATAGTAAATAATGATGATGGACATGATTCAAGACTTTGTTACTTTGGATATGAAAGAAGACAGAAGGCTAATTGCCTAATTTAATTTTGGTGTATTATAAATCTCAAAGGTTAATTAAAAGAGTATATAAAGAAGTACTGAAGGACTCAAGCTTTGTGGAATTTAGCTTTTTTTTTTTTTTAAAGTGAGAGTGATATGCCTTAAAGATCTTGGTATGTAATATTGATTTTACAAAAAATTAGGTAACATAATGTGATGGCTTTATGAGGAAAAAAAAATCCCTGCCCTTATTTCTTGGTCTTAAAATGATAAATAAACATGGATGGCAACTGACCTATAAATGAGGCATCTTCTCTGAAAATATTTGTGCAATAATAGCCCCCAGTAGTACTTCAAAAAGCAGCATATAAGTTAATTAGCTCCAAGCTTTTCTTTGCTATTTTCGGTTTTAGTTATATATTGCAAATGTCACAAAAGTGTAATTTGTTAAAATGAAACAATAAAACCCTCTCTCTTCTTTACTCAGATCCTAAAAGGAAATGTTTCTAACACAGGCTTCAAACATTTGTATTCAGGCTTTGCAAAGCATTAGTTTATGGGCTGCTGGAGTTATTCCAAAAAAGCACAATGAAGTGTATACACTAAAGGTAAACAAAAAATTTAAATATGGCACAGAGAGGCAACATTCTATCCAAGTCTTACATCACTATTGATGGTCAAACAGAATCAAAAGACAAGACCAATTAGAAGCTTGCTATTCTACTTTAATTCCTTTTTATATTTTCCTGGAAAATCATTAGTAATGGAAAAACACTGTAAAAATTTTATCTAGCAGTTAATATAGTCCAGCTCTTGTGTTTCTTCTACCCAGACAAAAGCATCTAAATGATTCTTATCTCTTAGGAATTCAATAAGTAATTATTGTGATTAATTAGATTTTTCAATATTATTTTTAAATGGTAGGATCTCATATTAAAGAATAATATTTTGAATTAATGAAATGCTAGAGCTGCCAGAGTGAGGGCTAAGTAACTTGACAGAGATCTGCTGACACTGGGAGAATGCAGCTCTTGACAGCAATCTCCCCAGTCCTTGAAATGACCTCAGAGATGTTGTCATTCAAAGAGAGTTCACCTTTCAGTTTCTTACTTGAATAAATATTTGGTCTGAGAACTGAGGCAATAACCAGCTTTGACACAACATGTCTGATACACGTGTGACAGTATGCAGAGCTACTTATAAGAAAAAACGGTGGCAAAATTAGGAAACAAACTATAGCAAGTGCTCAGATCAAGGTACACTTAGTAAATGATTATATTTTATCATGGTTGAAATTTATCAACAGTCCCTGTCCCATCCTCATGCTCACCCCTTAAATGAAAAACAAAACCACTCATATTTCCACTTCAGTGATCTGTTTCAAGTGTTCTCCCATAAGTCAGCGGGGAGGAGTTTGGGGAAACGAGGATTTTATGAAAACTTGTTTTGGGCAGGCTGCGGTCCAGTTATCAGAACATTGCAGAATAAAGTTATTTCATGAAAATATGACAACTTCAAGCCTACTTCTATGCCCTACTTGACTGTGCAGATAGTATGTTTTTATTGTCAAGCCTTTTATGGAAAGGATGCAGATGCAGTCTTTTCTCATTTAGAAAACAGCATTTTAATTTCTGAAAAGCATCTTTCCTGTCTTGTGATAACTACATCATAAGTTTGAATAGTTGAGCTAATATTAAACAAAGATGAGGGTAATGCCTTATTGGAGAATGTAACCTTTGAAGAAGGACAAAGAACTCTAACACATACCTTTTGTCCTTTTCTATACTTTATATAGAAAAATGCACCCATCTGTTCATAGGCATGTTCAGGATTGTCTAGAAGGAGTTTATCCAATGGCCAGGGGTTGATCTAAACAACCTCTAAGGTTTCTTTTAAGTCTAAGATTGGAGTCTAAATTCATAAAATAAAAATTTAGCTATTTAATAATCGCATGGAAAAATGAAAAAAACCTAAATGTTAAAATTTAGTATCATTTATTACTATAACTGCATAAGAAAAAGTCTCCAAAGCTTAAACCTATTCATAGGGGGAAAAGCTGGAAAAAAAAATAATTTAACATTTTATTATTTGTGGCTGAACTTGCATGGTAGGGTGTCATGGTTTCCACCACCACCCCACCAATGAATATATATTGCCTTTAAAATGAAAAATAGTGTTTTAGTTCAATAGCAAAGGTCACATAACTTACAACAGAAGTTTGACTTGGGTTGAGAAACAAGAACTCAACTAGTGTATCACTGAAACACAACATTTTACCATTCATATACAATGCCATTTTAAAGACTTACTGGCATTTGTTTTTCAGACTGACACACCTTTATTGTTCAGAAGGAGTTGCTTTATTTGTAGAGTTCTCATTTGGGGAAAGAAAAAATATATGTTTGCAAGATATTTCTTTGCATAACTTTGTGTTAATTTTTTTAGAAAAAGAATACCACATAAGCACAGTTTGGCCAGTTCTTCAGTCTCAGTCTACAAGTTAATTCACTGTTTGATACTTATCCCTACATTTTGTTCCAGTTTGTGCCATGGAATTTTCAGATAGCAGAGGTTATGCTGAAATTTAGCTATATTTTGTAGGGAAGGTCTTTCCTGAAATGCCAAGTTAGGTGAGCTGGTCATGCAGAAATCTGGCTGAGGGTCATAAGGAGTAGGAACATTTTGGTCCTTTAGGGGAAGAACAGAAATTGTCCTTATCTCTGAGCTCTTCAAACACCAGCCTCTTAGAGAGAGGGTGCAAGTAAGAAGTTAGTCATGACTCAGTCTAATGGAATGTTCAAAGGCTCCATCTGACTGACTTCTGTAGCCCTTAACTCAGTCTTCACCTCTTTTTTTTTTTTTAATAAAAACTATCCCATTCTTTATCTTTTCCCCATGTGTAGTATCATAAATATTTATATTGTCTGACCCCAAAATGCAGGACACATGTGCTAACAAATGATTGACAAGAGGCCAGGGTATTTAACATTTGGATTATCTTTTAAAATTAAGTCTTGGAATAACCATAGTCATAAATTAAAACTCATGGATCTGCAATAAAGAATAAAGGTCAGATAAGCTCCAAGTCTGGTCTGGGGAGATGATAGAAAAACACAGGCTCGCAGCAAGCTCTCAGCTTACCCTGTGCTTAATAAAATCCATACTTGCTGAATCATCCATGTGCCTGCGTGGGTGCTCCAACATGATCAGGGATCACTGGGGATTTGGTACTTTGGTCAAACATGTGTAGTTGGTCCCTTATTTTAGTATCAATGAAATCGGGTTTAAAAAATTGGGATAAATTTTGAATAGAAATGTGCAGAAGGGTGCCGTACAATTTTCGATGTGTCCTCTACATGGATCAAGGATATTCAGAATTCTATCCAGTTTGTCCTAGTGATAATAGGAGATGGGGGTGTCGATATATGCATGTATGTGAACCTTAAATTTCCTTCTTTGTTTGTTTGTGTTTGTTTTTTAAAGCACCACATGATCTCTGTTTTCCTGTGTTGCCTCTAAGTGATGAGCTGATGAGGGTTGGAGGAAGCAGGCGGGTTTGGGTATTACTGCCAAGGGCTGTCCACAAGTGACCGTTCTGCCTGGAGGACTTCGCTCTCACTCCTTCCAACCTTTTCTTCTATCAAAGAAGATGTTGACAACAGGTGTTATTCACCCACCCACCTCTGACGCCAGGCTAAGCCACCTTCAGCCTCTGTCACATAGGCAGCCTGCTATCTCACTGTCAGGAAAGGCCAGGAGACATTCCGATCGCAGCCTGGCAGGAGGGGGTGGCACACCAGTAATAATGAGAGCGCCCACTGAACTGAATCTCTCTAAGAGCAATTCAGTATACCAAGTTATTTTTCTATCTTATTTTATTTCAATCTTTAGAAGCCCTATGTGACACATGTAATATGTACTCTCCATGTATTTCACCAAGAATAAAATAAATGGTGGCTTAGGCCCTCCAGTGGAAAATGTAAGGGAGAAATTCAGGAGTTGATGATCCTGAAAATGGAAACCTTGCTGAAGCATAAATTATATTTTCAGTTCATTTTCATTAGATATAATCAGTTTAGTAGTGATACTTGTTTAAAAGGGACTATTCAAACTATGTCTGTCTGTCTCTCTAAATGTGGGGAGCATCTAACCAAGCAGAGGTTCCTTTTCTTGATTATACTGTCCACACAACACAACTGGGGGTCAGTTTAATGTCAGGTTTTTTTTTTTGGAGATTTTGAAAGTAGACAGTCAGATAAGCATCAGATTATTAGATTAATTTAGCTCGTTAGAGTTGCCTGAAGGGAAAATCCTTTATCTTTTGTAATTCAGCTGCATAAGCAGAATATTATTGTGATTACATAATGCAAAACTCTCTTCCTAGAGTAAACTTAATTATAGAATGCCTGAACTGATAATTAAAGAAGGATGTAACCTAAGAGCTGGGTGAAGACCTTGAGGAATTGAAGGTCACAACAACTATTAGATTAGAGACACCTGTTTCAAATGGTCGACCCTTTTTTGTTTTGCTTTGTTTTAACATCTTAAATTTCTTGGGTTACCTCATGGTCATTTGGCAGACGTCCATCATGAAAAATGAAAAAATAAGCAGACTGTACATAGATTAGCCTCTTTTTCCCTAATGAGAACATATTTGTCTTTTAACAAGATATTTACCTAAGAATACTTCTCTTCATAATGTGAACATCGTTTAACTCCAAAATTCATACCTGTGGTTCTGATTCTAAGTTGATTTTGAAAGGATGAGCCTTTCCATCTTCAGTTACCTGTGGAGACCATAAGCGAGCTTCCGCCCTGTAAATAAAAATAAAATTCATAAAGCCAAATTCTAATGGGACTTCTAGTTTTAATACACTTTAATTTCCTGCGTTTGTGAATCCTGAAAACCCAACCATGCTGGCTCCCTGATGTTGAAGTTTCAGCCTCCATAACTGTGAGAAATAAATGTTTGTTGCTTAAGCCAGCCAGTCTATGGTATTCAACTGTAGCAACTTGAACTAAGGCAAGGACACCGTAGAGTTTCTGGAGAAAGCGGGTCTGCCGTGCATGCGGGAAGCATACGGGAGAGGGGGATTCTGGCGACCTGCCCTGCAGATGACCACAGGGCAACCCCCCTGGATCTCCTCAACTTCCCTCCTGTCCTATGTAGGTCACCACAGGGGGCAGTGAATGATGTGCCAGGTGGATTTGCTGCTGGCATCAAAGAAATGGGCTCCATCCAGCTCTTCTCATGTATCTACTTGGAGTCGTGTGGCCCCTACAGAACTATGTGCTTGGCAGGAACACAGGTGATGCAGAGACAGGGACAGAGTCAGTTTCACCCCATGAAATGGCAGACTGGCTGATGGATTGTGTCCTCTGGACCACAGCAGGGAAAACTGTGGATACAACAGCAGCAGAATAAACACACTTGCTAATCACGGCAACAAATCATTCTTTTCAGAATTCAGTTCCAGATCTTGGGTCTGATGGCAAAAGATCAGGTTTGATTTCCTAATATTGTTTTTGATCAGAAATGTCTCCTTGTCTAAAAACCCTCGTGTGCCCATGTCCTCTCGTACCTTGTGAGATTCTTCTGGGCTGAATTTAGTACGAAACAGAAAACAGCATACAGGACATTAGCAACCAGATTTTAATAGGATCACACTTCGGCAAGCAGAAGATTCTTTTGGGATATTCCATTCCATTCTCTACCATGTTTAGAACAGCAGTGTAGCTAGACATGCTGTTCGGTGTTTATGTGGCCAGTAATATTTTCTCAGTCGACCAACTGGGTTAGTGAAGGGAAAAAAATTCTTTTAGCCTTTTTCATTATTCTGACATTCCAGAGAATTCTTTTTAGAAATCCTTTGTTAACAGCCACCAGACTGACTTCAGTGAAGGACAGACCAAAGTGGCCAACGTATAAAAAAGCCAGTTAAAATTCTGGGTCCTGCAATATTCTTCCTCACTGGGAGGATGAAGTCATCTATCATTCTGGTTCAGGTTCTCCTGCAAAACAGATCAAATTTTACCCCCATTAATTAAAGATCACCTGTCAATTTTGAGACAGAGCTGGTGTCCTGCTGCCTTAATCCTGTCCTGTGCATCAGCATGAGTCATGGACTCTGTCCCGAAGCCATCAATAGCCAGGATGACATCCCCAGGACACAGGTTGGCAGCTGCCGCCTTGCTTCCTGGCGTGATCTGGAAGAAATCATCGCATAGCTAAAAATCAACACCCTGCGGCATCTTGAGTTTTGTGCCTGACATTTGTACTTCACCTTGGTAACATTCTAAATGCTTCACTGGGCAGGAAACACTGTTCTCAATTCTGTCTGACTCTTTGTGACCCCAGGGACTACAGCCTGCCAGGCTCCTCTATCCATGGGATTTCCCAGGCAAGAATACTGGAGTAGGTTGCCATTTCCTCCTCCAGGGGATCTTCCAGACCCAAGAATCAAACCTGAGTCTCCTGCAGCTCCTGCATTGGCAGGTGGATTCTTTACCACTGAGCCACCTGGGAAGTCCCCTGCAGAAAATATTATATCTAGCTTAACTCTTAATTGGCCAATTGTATTCTGTTTTACTGCTATGTGAGGTAATTCTACTTCTTACCACATTTTCTCCATCATGACATTTCTAATTCTCTTTGAAAACATCTTCCATGACTCCCTGTTTGAATCATATTTTTGCTTTAAATAAAAATTTGCTTTCTTAGAGTCTTTGGTCACCCCAAACTCTTTATTTGGGAATATAACTTTACTATTAATATATTTGGGGTGCTTTTATATTTGAATTAAAACAGCTTTAGTATCCCTATAATGCACTTGGGTGGGATATAGAAAGCTGGAAAGAGAATCACTCTTGTATTAATAAGAAGCCAGATAATATGCAAAATTATAACTTTTCACGGACTCCAGAGAATGAAGTTGCAAGGCAACCAACTAGCTTGGAATCTAAGCTAGTTGGGCATCTCCAAGGAAAGACAAGATATAAGTACGGGCTCACTTGTACCAGAGCACAAAGGAAGATGGGGCCAAGTGTACAAGCTATTGAGAAGAATTTAGCTAAAATTGTGAACATATTGCTAAAGGCCAAGTATGAGTTAAACAGTGAGAGTCTAGAACCCCTGGGAACTACAGACACAAGAGAAGTTTGTGTGCATTTACAGTCTCTTCTCCATAAACAAAGAAGAGATGGAATAAGTAGAAAACAACTAATAAGATGGCAGCTTTCAATTAAACTGTGCCACTGATTACATCGTCATAGCTGTTCTTCCAAGGAGCAAGCGTAATGATTCTTTTGATTGTTATCCCCACTCCCAGCTTTTCTGGGTAAACCCAATTGACAACAACTAGTCCTCACTTGGTGTCACCCTGCCTACTTCTCTAGCGTGATCTTACAATGTTCTGCTCCTCTTCGTCCACAGCCCTAGGGCCAGTCAGATTTCCTTTGAGCTCCTCAGGTAGGCCAAGCTTGCACCCTCTTCTGGGCTTTCACGTACTGTTCCTTCTGCCTGTTCCTTCTGCAAGCTCCTCATGCTTGTCACCCTGTTGCTCCTTCTCATCCTTTTGGGTTAGGTTTAAACATCATGAAGAGACCTCCCCAGACCTCTGATATAGCATCTCCAGCGCCTCCCCATCGTTCTCCACTTGATGCCCCATTCGTTCCCTCTATGAAGACAACTTGTGTATTGTGTCTTCCCAACCTCAACTTCTTGAAGGACAATACTATGTATATTCCGAATGCTTCCCAATGTACACTCAGTGTTCCGAACTGATGAATAACTACTTGAAAGATGAATGAAATGGACATTTAATCAGAGCTTGTGAGACAAAAAAGAACTAGTCCTCACACACCCGAAGATGATGGCTATTAATGTCCACCTGTCACTGCTCCTTTTGCAAGTTCCCACTGGTTAGAGCAGGATACTATGTGGAAAGAAAGAAAAGAAAGAGCTCTAAGACATGTCCGACTTTTGCTGCCCTATAGACTATAGCCTGCCAGGCTCTTCTGTCCATGGGATTCTCCAGGCAATATTGGAGTGGGTTGCTATTTCCTTCTCCAGGGGATCTTCCCTACCCAGGAATCAAACCCAGGTCTCCAGCATTGAAGGAGGATTCTTTACCAACTGAGCTACGCAGGAAGCCTGGATAATATGTGGAACTTGACTTAAACCTCAAACTGCTCCAGGAATAAATTAGATCATTCCTAATGTTTAACTGAGGATCAGTCATTATTTCATTTTTTCTCCACTTGCTTAGTCTAGTCATTGATACAACTAGTCATTGATTTAACTTCATGGCTCTAAGAGAGATCCATGATTCACATAATTGAATGAAGTGAAGTGAAAGTCATTCAGTCATGTCTGACTCTTTGCAATCCCATGGACTATACAGTCCACGGAATTCTCCAGCTCAGAATACTGGAGTAGGTAGCTTTTCCCTTCTCCAGGGGACCGTCCCAATCTAGGGATCAAACCCAGGTTTCCCACATTGCAGGAGGATTCTTTACCAGCTGAGCTACAAGGGAAGCCCGAGAATACCGGAGTGGGTAGCCTTTCCCTTCTCCAGTGGAACTTCCTGACCTAGGAATCGAACCAGGGTCTCCTGCATTGCAGGTGGATTCTTTACCAACTGAGCTATGAGGGAAGTCCTGTATAAATGAATAATTCATATAAATTTATATTCATAAGAAGAAAATAACAAATTTTCATGTGTCCTACATCTTCAATCTCATCAATAAAATGTTTATTGTACTCAGTTCATGTCTCTGATCATCTCACAGTAACAATCATAATTATTTTCCAGTAGGGACAGACAATGGGGCCCTGGGTGAAGACAACTGGAGATTATTACATCACAACTTTTGGGAGGCATGCCATTTTTCCATTTAGAAATTCTCCCAGACTCACAACTGTTAGAAGAATAAGAGTTTCCATCCCCAGTGTGGCTTGTAGAGATAAAAATAACCTCAAACTTTTAATTTTCTCTAGCTATAGTTCATCAAAATCAATACAGTCTATTTTTAAACTTCTAAGACCAGAATGCTTTTCTTTGAGTTAAAACATGAGAAAGCATGGCTCAATGTGTTTGCTTTTAAAGACTCTACTAGCTTTTGTAATATACTTAAATTTGGTTTACATATAATACTCAAAATTGGTTTAGAAAAGCCTAACATTATTTCTTAGCTCTGGTTCCAGTGAGTGTAAACATCTGAGGGTAGGCTTGGTGTGTATCGGTCTACATAAATTTTAAACAGAGACATCTGGTGTGCTGAACTTAGATACTGAATATTACTAAACGTGGGCTTCCCCAGTGGCTCAGTGGTAAAGAATCAGCCTGCAATGCAGGAGCTGCAGGAGACGAGGGTTCTATCCCTGGGTAGGGATGATCCCTGGAGGAGGGCATGGCAACCCACTGCAATGTTCCTGCCTGGAGAATCCCATGGACAGAAGAGGCTGGTGGGCTACAGTCCATGGGGTCGCACAGAGTTGGATATGACCAAAGTAACTTAGTTCGCGCACATTAGTAAATGTAATTAGCAATGTTAATATGGAAGTTAATAACTATCTTATACTTACCCAAAATATTACATTTACAAAACTCTTTCTAATAACTATCATTACAACTCTAAGACAGGCTGGACAAAGGAGGCTGTTTTTTTTCCATCAGAGGAGGTAAAGTGACTAAGGAACCTATGGCTTCTCACTAAGGTGGGAGCTGTGTCGCCAGTGGTTTCATTAAGTCACATAGGAAAGGTGGCTGATAGTGATGCCGGACAGAGAAGGCGATGGCACCCCACTCCAGTACTCTTGCCTGGAAAATCCCATGGATGGAGGAGCCTAGTAGGCTGCAGTCCATGGGGTCGCTAAGGGTCGGACACGACTGAGTGACTTCACTTTCACTTTTCACTTTCATGCATTGGAGAAGGAAATGGCAAGCCACTCCAGTGTTCTTGCCTGGAGAATCCCAGGGACGGGGGAGCCTGTGGGCTGCCGTCTCTGGGGTCGCACAGAGTCGGACACGACTGAAGCGACTTATAAGCAACTTAGCAGCAGCAGTGATGCCGGAACCAGAGTCTGACTTTGCATTCAACCTGGACATTGATTTCCTGGGACCTCCAAGGTGAGAGTTGATAAGAAAGAAAAAAAGTGTGTCGAGAGATGGATGAGAGAGAAGGAAAAAACAGGATAGTCCCTTCTTCCTGGGTCTCAAGTTCAGTGAGGCTAGTGGTCAGCAAGTGACCCCTAAATTGGCCTGGTTTTAGGAAGTTAAACGATCTGTTTAATCACAAGAATCTATTATTTCCCAGCGTTACTTCATATTATTACTTTGTATTCATTTATACTACCGCTTATAGTTTAATATTTTCCCAAATTAGGAGAAGAGAGAGGTAAAATGAGGCAAAGAGGTTTTCAGGGGATTATTATTCAGTTTCATTAGTGTCTCAAAAGTCAAAAGCATTCAAGAGATCATTGGAAACAGTATTTCCGCCAGTCACTGAACACATGGTTCCAGACTTATCTGAGAAGAATCACTGGGTAGGGGGGAGGAGAGGGGGAGTCTTTGCTCAACATAAAGATTCCAGTCCAATCCAGAAGACTAGAATGGTGAAGCAGAAGCTCTAACAGAGGAACTAGGGAATCTGTGCTTTTAACAAGTCCTTCAGATGATTCCTATTTTTCACATCAATATATTACTTGGGTCTGTTTGGGAAAAAAAAAACCTAAATCACAGGTAAACCATCTATAAGGTCCTGTTAACTGTGGGAGACATGAAAGAAGTCCTTGGCTCTGATGGGATTTTTGTGTTAAGAATAAAAATGACTGAAACAGTTATGGAGCAAGACAAGTGTATACTGAAAGGCTGTCCTGTGGGGCGTGGATCTAAATAGTGAGAAATCCCATTGTTCAGTTGTTCTCCACTGCCTACAAATAAACTCCAATGTCTGAAAGCCCTCCACAGCACCTGGCTGCAATCTACATTTCTAGTTCAATCAGAATCTCTGCAAGTAGCAGCTGGTCATGGGTATTTTCAAAAATTATCTGAGCGAGTTTAACGTGCAGACATGTTTGAGAACCATGTTATACTATTATATATTATATTAATTATGTTATATATTATAACAATGTTATACTATTGGTATTTGTCTTTTTTAAGATGAGAAAATGAATACTCAGAAAGTGTAAGAAACGTGCTTAGAGTCACATATCCAATGAAAATTTGAAATTCCTCTAACTCTGTAGCTCAAGCTCCTCCACTATCCCACAATGCCACCCCTGCCGGTACTCTCTCTTCTCTCACTCCTCCTATCTCTTTGGTCACATTTCTTTCATGGAATCCTGAACAAGTTGTATCGTGGTAGTGTGTGTACATGTCTCTTCTGATACATGAACTTCTCAGAGGGGTAGAAACTCATTAAGTTATAACTGTATCCCCCACAGTGCTTTACACAAACAATACATTCTGCACTTGATAGATCCTTGTGGGGTGTATGAATGTGAGGAACAGAAGAACTAGTGCTTGGATGCAGACATGTCTCTGTTAGAGCAAAATTAAATACAGTCACCTCGCCAAATCCGTGGGTTCTGCATCCAGGACTCAACCAACCAAGGATTGAAAATATTTGAAAAAGAATTCCAAAAAGTTCCAAAAAGCAAAACTGGAATTTGCCACATGCTGGCAACTACTTACATAGTATTTACATCGTGTTAGGTATTATAAGTCGGAGAAGGCAATGGCACCCCACTCCAGTACTTTTGCCTAGAAAATCCCATGGGTGGAGGAGCCTGGTAGGCTGCAGTCCATGGGGTCGCTAGAGTCAGACACGACTGAGTGATTTCACTTTCACTTTTCACTTTCATGCATTGGAGAAGGAAATGGCAACCCGCTACAGTGTTCTTGCCTGGAGAATCCCAGGGACGGGGAAGCCTGGTGGGCTGCCGTCTATGGGGTTGCACAGAGTTGGACACGACTGAAGTGACTTAGCAGTTAGCAGGTATTATAAGTAACCTAGAGATGATTTCAAGTATACAGGAGATGTACCTAGGTTATGTGCAAATACTATTTTATATAAAAAACTTGTTCATCCTGGGGTTTTGGTATCCTTGAGGGGCGATGGGGATTGGGGAGAAAGAGGGGTGGAGTCCTGGAAACAATTCCTCAAGGATACCGAGGGCTACGTGGGCAAAGACCGCATTCAACTGTAAACATTTCTTTCTAAAAGTTCAAATTTCCAATATAGTTTATATTAAGGTACTATTCCGTGTTAAAGCCTAACATTTTCCATGTTGGTACCCGGGTCCATATACAGCATTCTCAGTCACAGTGATCTCAATCCTGGGTGTGCTCGGTATACAAAGCAGGGAAGAGGAAATGAGTGGGAAGGGGCATACTGGCAGGAGATGTATACAGTCATTTTACATCATGTACACAAAAGAAGCCTGTGCTTTATTCCAAACTGGACCATTTGTGAAAACAAGCTGTCTGTAACTTGGCTGTGATAATAGATCCACCTTCTGGGTGGTCCAAACATTTAAGACAGAGAGAGATTCCTTAGAAACTTTTGCCAGAAAAAGAAAAGCTGCTCACTTAGAGATGTGAACCTTAAACTTCTGTGAAATACCTAGGCCAGCTGTATACAATGTTTGCAGTAATGATGCCCTCCCACGCTAAACATCTGCAACTTAAATTCACATTGCACCAAGTAAAAAGCACCTTTGCCTAGAAACCACTTTCCTACAAATCGGATCACAACCAATTTGCTCAAAATTTTTTTTGAGATTGTCTGGTATTTGATTTATCATCTGAGCCATCAGGGAAGCCCCAATTTATCTTACTTCTAATTTTTTTTTATGATACAGAGTTTTACCTGGCTGATTAATTGGATGGTAAATAATTATTGGGTGGGGACGCTTTGTCCTAATTTTGTGAATTGCAATTTCAACTGATGGAAAGAGTTATTTTGTAAACCATGCTCCCCAGCAGAGGCTGGAGCAGAGGACCACTGTCTAAGTAGCATTGCTATCATCTGCTTTTGTAGAGTGTAAGGAAGGGAAGGGAGGGCATTGCTTGTAGGATAAAAATTGAATTGCCTTGAGGAGCATATCTCATTCATGGGACTTAGTCTGGTGTCCAGTACAGGCACTGGTGTTTTAATTCTTTGCGTGCTTAAGAACTTACATAAAACAAATCAATGAACAATAAAAATTTTCCTTTTTATTTATTGTGGGATATTTCTGAGAACATAACTTGCACCTACTAGGAAAACAAAATTAGGTCAAAAGTGAACAATTTAATAACTCATATTGGGTCTATTTTTATTCTGTAACATATATGAGGTACTAGACACTGTGCTTGGCACTGAATAGACACCCCCCCCACCCCAAATTTGCTGGTTGTTGCCAAGAGGCGGGCATGCAATCTGTGGGATACAGATATATTCAAACAACTGTGGTACAAGGAGTAATGTAAGGAGATGTAGGTCAAGAGCTACAGTAATTAAGTGGATGAAATGACAGCTACCAGAATCAGGCTGGAGGAGTGGTATTTAAATGGGTTTCCAGAGGCACAGAGGACGGTGGAATGGGTGGGGAAGAGAAGTCTGGAGAAAAATGATAGCAAGAGCAAAGCCATGTTAGAGAAATCATAAGCAGTCCCGAGTAGGGGCCCCACTATGTATTTATGGAGTAAGAAGAAGAAAGGAGAGAGAAGAGAGGGAAGAAATGAAGTTGGACACTTGAGAGAGAAGGTGAAAGCTGTGAATGTCATGCTAAAAACCACACATTTTATTCTAAAAACTGGGGATGCTACTGAAGGACTTTTAAAAATGGGGAAGATAGGATCAACCAGCACCCATCTCAGAGATGGCTGGTGAGAATATACATGGTGAATCGAGAAGGGAGACAACTAGGTTTCAACTTATGAAATCTTGACTGGGGACAGTGGAAGAAAAAGAGGAAAGTGGTAGATCTGAAAGAGGCAGCCTGGTGATGAGTTGGATGGCACAAAGTACCTCTTTGGAAATACCTGTACAATAAGCAGAATCTTTCATGTGTTTGGAGGATGCAGGCTTTAGAAGCAAGTCGACCTGCATCAAAGTCCATCCCACCACTCGTGGTCATTGGCAGGTTATAAATCTCTTGAAGCCTTACTCCCTTCATCTGCAGAAAGGGATATTACTACTACTACTACTACTCTGATAGGATTATTGTAAGATTCAAGTGACTTAGTGGGTATGAAAGGCTTAGAAGAGTGCATGGCAGGCAAAAGTATACCAATGCACACACAACCTCATCCACTACCTTTTAACACAGTATAAAAATTATGAAATTAATACAATTATTCTGCCACCTAATTGTAATACTGATAAGTATGTTCATATCTTTTAGTCTTTTTCCCCAAATGATTTTTAGTATTCTAATAATTTCAGTGGAAGTACTCTCAATTAGGTGCTCATTAAGGCAAAAAAGTTCAAGTGACTATGTTTTCATTTATTGAATAAGAATCTACCATGTGAATGGCTTTGGGTACACTTGGATAATAAAGCGTACACCTATTAGAATAATAAAAGGTACACCAATTAGGATAAATTTATAAAGTTATCTCAAAAGTGAATGACTTAATCATTCATATTGTGTCTACTTTTATTTTGTAACATAAGAGGTACTAGACACTGTGCTTGGCACTGAGTAGCCCCCTAAACCTGCTGGTTGTTGTCCTAAGCGGGGGAGCATGCAATCTGGGATACAGATGTATTCAAACAATTGTGGTATAAGGTGTGATGTAATAAGAGGTTGTAGGTACATTAAGTGGATGAAATGAATTAAGTGGATGAAAACAAAGCAGTGTAGTGGTACCTGCTGTCCTTGAGTTAAATTAATTGAAGAGAAAATCAGTAGTCAAATGAAATAATCATATGTGTTCATATGCACTGTTATTGAACCAAGTGTCACTGTGAGTGACACAAATTAATTATGAGTTAAAAATTCAAACAGAATTGGCTTCCCAAATAATAGTTGTCATTATATCAAATATATTTACTGATAGCTCCTGCAGTCACGTGCAAAATGTTAAGTTCTGCCTTGAAATAAATATTGTTTATAAAGTCAACAACTCAACATTTCAAGCATAAGATTAATCATATTGATATGTTCCACAGTAATAGCAAGATACTTCTTTTATAAATCACTGAAAGGATTTTTGTGACAAAGTTGTTTCCATAAGATTTACTACAATATGATTTGTTAGGATTTATAATATAAATAGGATTTGTTAGGATTCAAAAACTATACTTCAGAAACTTTAAAAATATTTCTCTGCAGAGATAATGGAAATTGTTTCCTTTGGTAAATCCATAAAAGGCATTGCTTGGCCCAGATCATTGAACCATTTTCTGCCTAATTTACTTAGGAACATTTTGGGAGTATGTTAAGTTCTTATGTCCATATGAAAACACATGTCAGATGTGTTTATGTTTTCAAAAAATGTAAAACAAAGCTTGAAATGTTCCATGCATCCGTATGTTTTGAGATATTTTTAAAAGCCATTGGTTCTTAAAACCCATAAGTAGAACAGAATTTAGAATTCTTTGTTCAAAGTCTATGTGAGTCAGATTATAAAGTATACATTTATAAAATATAGTATGAGCAGTAAGGAAGAAAATAAAGCATAGTAAAGATATAAACATGCTGAAAGTTTATGTTTTAAAATTAGGTTTAATATATATATATTTATATGTGATAATTGAAATAATAACAATTTTCTGTTAAGACAATGTTAGAAACAAATCAACTAGACCAACTAGAAATTTACTGACAGGACAGATCCTGAATTTTTTCACTTCCTTTTTTCTTAATCGGACAATACTTTAGAAAATAGTAAGTTTAAGGAAAGCTTGACTTTAATAATGAGGTATTATCTTCAGAGTTACTAGTCTGAAAGATGGCTCTCCATCAGGTGAAGGAAACTATCTGACACGTTTTCTTCGTAGTTTGAGTTATAGGTGATGATTTCTAAGCCAAGTTCCAGCTTTGGAAAGTATTTACTCAAAATGCCTGGAAACCTAGTAATACAAATTAGTAACTTTTCCCCTGTCTGGGCTGATATGATAGATTCCAACTTGGCCAGCCCAGGTGGTGCCCTGCGAACAGCGCCCTGAACTTTTCATCCAGACAAGGAAAGCATTCAGACGCGCAACTCTCTCCAACAAAGCTTTTCTGATCCCCACCTCGTTTGTTACTGAAAGGAAACCTGGCGTCGAGGGAGAGAAGGCAGCCCACCTCGCAGGGAAACCACGCAGCCAGTTCACCCCTCTTCGGAAAACTGCGGGAGGTCAAGAGGCTGCAGACAGAGACCACTAGGGCGGACGTGGTTAATTCTCTAAGCCGCTCCGCATCCTCCGAACTTTGTTCGCTGAGATGCTGCCGTCCCTCGACCTGTGAACCCGAAGTCAGGACCCACCCAGCACACCCCAGTGGCTCACTGGCCGCTCTCCTCTCCCGAGGGGGTCCGCGGCACGCCAGAGTCCCCGACTTGCAGCCGAAGGATGGAAAACACCTACCCTGGTGATGACCAAAGGCTGGTTGAAGTCTATGCCCCCCGAGAGTCTGAAGCCCCAGGGCGCCGGCCCAGGCAGGACCACATTTTGGGGCATGGTGCCTCCTGGCACGGCCTTGCTCGGGCGGGGCCGCAGCGAGTGTCCCCGAGCGGCACGGCCCACTCCGCTCCCGGGGCAGTGTCCTCGCTGGACCGCGACCCGGGAGCTTTATCCCCGCTCCCGTGTGACGTCACTGGCCTCCCCTCCTCCCCGCCCCCTCCCACCAAGGAGAGCTCCAACTTTGGAAGAAAGAGACGTGCCAGACCCGCGGGAGTTTACAGACGCACCGGCCCGGGCGCAGCCTCCCAGACTTCTTGGGCTTAAGGCTGGAGGAAGCTTCGGGTTACAACTCCCATCCCTCTCTTAAAGTAACACCTGTCCTACTGTTTATCTTCTGCTTGGAGAGCCACAGGGAACTTCATTGGAAGTTAAAAGCGGTTAAACCACCGCTTTTAACCACAGCCTCTATACTTCAAGTTAAAAGAAGACCAGCATCATCAATGCAATTGGTTATTGAGCAATTTTGAGTTCTTTAATGGTGGCTTACTAGTGTGTGACCCTGGCTAAGGTACTTTAATTTCTTAAGCCTCAGTTTCCCCTGCAGGGAATTATGGTCCTTCTCTGGTAGGGTTGCTGTGAGAATTAAATGAGCTGTTTCTGCACATTGCTCCGCACCGCATGTGGGTGTGTACCTGTGCACTAAGTCACTTCAGTCAAGTTTGACTCTTTGCGACCCCACAGACTCTAGCCCACCAGGCTCCTCTGCCCATGGGATTTCCCAGGCAAGAATAATGGAGTGGGATGCCATTTCCTACTCCAGATCTTTCCCACCCAGGGATAGAACCCGCATCTCCTATGTCTCTATCCTTGGCAGGTAGTTTTTCTTTTTTACCACTAATGCCATCTGGGAAGCCCTTATGTAATCTATGATAATATAAATATATTAAACTTCTATTTTTTTAAAAAATGAAGAAATCTAAAAGTGAAAATATTATGCAAAGGTCCCCAATCCAATGGGTCATCTAAAAGTGTATATGAAAAGATAATTCGTCAGTATACTCAAAGTGTTAGTGAAAGTGTTAGTTGCTCAGTCGTGTCCAACTCTTTGCAACCCCATGGACTGTAACCTGCACCAGGCTCCTCTGTCCATGGAATTCTCCAGGCAAGAATGCTGAGTGGGTTGCCATGACCTCCTGCAGGGGATCTTGCCCACCCAGGGATCGAACCCAGGTCTCCTGCATTGCAGGCAGATTCTTTACTGTCTGAGCCACCAGGGAACCCCAGTATACTCAAAGTATCATTTAATTTTGATTGGAGTAATTGTACTTCCCTCAAATTCAGTCTGTAAACTTATGTTTTTGACACATGGCTGGCGAGTGTAACAGAAACCTAGGAGCTGATACTGTCCTGTGTGAGCCGTGCAAGAGGACCCCTGAACAGGATGAAACTGGGTATAGGAGAAAGAGGGAGGGTGGGTGTTCAGTGAAGATCTTAATTGTCCAGGTGCTGCACTGATTGCTTTATCCCTGTCCTCTTCGTCCCCATGGCAAGCCCATCAGATTGCTCTTTTTCTTCTCAATTTTTTTTCTGGTAAAGAAGTAATTTCTTAGAAGTGACTTGCCTAGATCACATAGCTAATAAGTGATACAGTTGTGATCACAAACCCAGGTCTGCCTGACTCCAGGGTGTGGCTGGTGTGGGTCTGAAGACCAGGATAGTCTGAGGGGGGTCCTGCCTAGGCTCCATGTGGAATCAGGTATTTCTTATGTTATATTCCAGGATGCTCTGATTCCCAAGGAGAAGGGGAGGGACGAGGGAGGAGAAGTATGCAATGCTTAAAAAGCCCAAGGATGAGTGTCTTGGACTTCATGCCCAGTACAACAGGGCTGTCTCACTTCAGGTAAGAATAGCTGCAGTATGCTTTATTAGCAGCCTAGTCTGTTTGTATGTGGTTTTAAGACTCAGAGAGGGGACAGATTCAGGAAGCAGAGAGCAAAGTCAACCAGCCCAGAAATCATGTAAATCACAAATCCTGGGCTGGAACTACTTTGTCCACTGTGGCGGGTTATATAAAATCCTAGCGGATAGGTGTTTTCTGGTCCCAAACAGTTCTTTCATCCTTTCTTCCTTCCCTACTTCTCTTTCTGTTTTTAAAGGAAGAGTATGTGTTTAAGTCTGAGACCCCTCAGTCAGTGGTTCTGAATTTTGATGCGCATTAAGAGAGCCTGGGAGCTTCCCTGGTAGCTCAGATGGTAAAGAATCTGCCTGCAACGCGGGAGGCCTGGGTTCTATCCCTGGCTTGGGAAGATCTCCTGGAGGAGGGCATGGCAACCCACTCCAGTATTCCTGCCTGGAGAATCCCCATGGACAGAGCAGCCTGGAGGGCTACAGTCCATGGGGTCTCAAAGAGTTGGACACGACTGAACAACTCATTACAGCACGTAGCACAAGGCAGCCTGGGTGCTTATTAGAGATGTGGACTCCTGGGCTCCACTCTACAGAGATCTGAATTCAGTTGCTCGGGCCAAAATCCACTGTGGGTGGTCTGTGGACCACACGTTAAGTAAGAAAAAGTACATCAACACATAGGATTCTAATGTCTTATACTGTGGCTTCGTATGTGTGGTTCATCCTTTCGGAAATGTCTTATTTTCTCTATCACAGCCCACTGCTTTCCACATTTTCTGGGAAGACTTGATCGGCCACCAGTATCTTCCCTGGACATTTTCTTGACTTAACTCTTATTTCTTGTCAATATATCTTGATTTTGAATTTAGCTCTCCTCCAATATAACCAAGCACCTGCTAATGTGATGGATGCTGGGGTTAAACACAGGGACAAGGGATGAGTCTGGATTTTGACAGGCACATAATCTTCTAAGGATGATGTTTTATTTTGTTTTTATTCTTTACTTTTATTTATTTATTTTTTGGCTGCTTGGCATGTGGGATTTTAGTTCCCTGACCTGGGATCAAGAATTTCCCTGCATTGGAAGCACAGAGTCTTAACCCCTGGCCCACCAAGTTTGACGTTTTCCTGAGAGTTATTTTGCATTCCCAACCAGACAATAGGTTCCTCCAGGGCAGGCGTCCTATTTCATTGGAATTTACCAAAACTGCCATCTAGTACAGGGCTTTGAGGAGGTGATTGGTAATTACTGATAAGTGTGCCGTGCTGTGCTAAGTCGCTTTAGTTGTGTCCAACTCTTTGTGACCCCATGGACTGTAGCCCGTCAGGCTCCTCTGTCCGTGGGATTCTCCAGGCAAGAATACTGGACTGAGTTGCCGTGCCCTCCTCCAGGGGACCTTCCATAGGTAGAAGCAGGTTTTGTTCTTGACTGGAATTGGTTGGAGTAGGGAAGCTCATTGTTCCTTCTTGATTCTCCCTTCCACAATAGTCCTACCAAGAAGCACCTTCCCTGACAGCTTCTGTTATGCTCATTGTTCACAAGGGTTTAGTCTCCCCAGCCCTACCTTGCTGGTGCAGTATTTGCGTGTCTTTGCTGGTATGGGCCACACAAACCAACTTATCCAGGGGCCCGGGCAGCCAGCCAGTGCTCCCAAGCCCTTCCCTGCATTGTATCTGACTTCCTCTTTGGTAAGAGCCCGTGTGATTTTCATGCTTTGGAGGATTTGGGCCCTTGTGAAATCTCTTCTGGAGAATTAACCACACTGAATTCCATGCTCTGTGCCTGCCCTCGGTGCTGGCAGGAGCCTCCATTGTTTCATTCCCACGTCGTCACACTCCTTGGGACCATGCGATGGTTCAGCTCAAGTTCATTTGGTATTCCCCTCTGAAATGTCACTGAGTTTTTCCACTGTTTGTACTGAATTAACTAATAACAATCAAGAGACTCATCAGTATGCTGGAAATGAGAACTGAGGCACTATAGGCTGAGCAGCAAAGAGGGGCGACTTCTGGGTACCAGCCTCTCTTACTGCTGGTGGCTGCCGTTTGCATGCGAGGGCCTTTGCAAATTGCAGTGTCATATAGAGAAAGAGAGTTGGTCAGAGGATGAGAGTTTTTTAATCATGTTTTCCCATTGAAACCGCTTATCTGGGGTATTTCCATCCTTACTAGATTGTCTTCTGGGTGGACTTCAAGCCGAGTGAGGGCAGGTTGCTTCCTGGCACTAGCAGCTTGAGGAAGAAGCTTCTTTCTTTGTGGACTACTTACCTGTTTCTAGTTCTGCCAAAGTGAACTTGATCAGCAGAGCTACTATGGTGTGTCAGGCATTGTGCTAAGCATTTAACAGGCTAGTTATTTCTGATTCCTAAGACAATCCCGCAGAATAGATATTATTCTGAAATTATTATTCAGAAATAGGGACTGTGAGAAAATAAGGAAGCTACCTAAGATCTTATACCTGACAGGTGGCAGAGTTGGATTCAAGCGTAGATCTGTCCCTTTCGGCCACTTCCTGCTTCTTCTATTATTTCATAGTGCTTCTTTTTTTTTCTTTTTGGCTGTTCTGGGTTTTTGCTGTGGTGCACAGGCTTTCTCTCTAGTTAGGGAGCCCCTGGCTCTAGAGCGTGGGCTCGGTAGTTGTGGTGCATGGGTTTAGTTGCCCTGCAGCAGGTGGGATCTTAGCTCCCTGACTAGGGATGAAACCCATGTCCCCTGCATTGGAAGGTGGATTCTTAGCCACTGGACCACCAGGGAAGTCCCTTCATGTTGCCTCTTAATTCACATTTGCTAGGGTTTATCCAACCCAGAGAGCCTCTAACAACCTCTACTGGCCGTTCAGTGCCATGGTTTGAGGTCTTTTAGAAGCCAGAAGCTTGTTTTCCCTGGGGACCTAGGTGGAGTCACAAATCCCAGTGGAAAAGGACTCCTCAGAAAGTTGATATTGCTCACCACAACCTGTTTTTGATGGTTCAGGGTCCCTAGAAATTCCTGCCTAAATGGGTCTTGGGAAATCAAAGACCTAATCTTCAGTCAAATGGTATTTTACTTGGTAGGGTTAACTGCCCTCAGATTCTATCTAGATTTCTCTTTTTAACACACTCATGAGCCATTAGAAGAGCCAAGATAATAGTTATAATAGAAATACATTGGAACCCATGCTTCGGTAACAGAGACCATGTGTTTTGGGGCTTTTCTGTTTGGAGTCAGTTTATCATCACTATAAAAACATTTCAGATGAGAACAGAGTGAGTGGGAACCCTGGGGAAATGTACAGGGAGCTCTAGACTTGGATGGCTGGATGCCGGGCCTGGATTTAGTCACCCAGAAGGTTTGAAGGGAAGCACTAAGGCTAGAATTTAATCTATCACAGACGCCTTGGCCATCTCCTTGAGCGTTTCCACCTGCTTCACCACTGGGCTGCGTGACTGGTGTCTGAACAAATAAAACGTGTGTGTTCTGTACTTGATATATCAGTTTAGTCCAGATAGAACTGGGTTCCATACACAGTCATCTTAGTGGCCCCATGTTTTCTTTTCTTAAAATTCTTTAAGACTTTTAAGATGAAAAACGGGGACAATAACTAGTGAGTAATTAGTATATACAGTCTGTGTTTATATTATTTGGACAATGTTATTGCTGTTCTAGAATAATGGGCTCAGCCTCCTCTTGTGTGGAGGAAAATGAATACTTCTGTCCCATTTGTCCCAGTTTTCTGGTCACACAAAGGGAATGAACATTCCGGGTTCCAAGTCCTGGCCAAGCGATTGTGATTGGAGGAAAGCCTTCTCACTACAGGAATGCCATCTGCAAAGAACACACATTTGCTCTTCCTCCAGGATAATGAAACCTCTTGAGTTTTAAATGTAGAATTGGATGCTCCTGGTACAAACTAAAACCAATTCAGTGAAGGCTCTGGTCTACTTATTCTGTTAAAATTGTGCATCTCTTAGACCTTGTGATACCAGAATTTTCTGGATTTTTTTCTGACATGTATCATTGGAAGCTCCTGAGTTTCTTCAAAAGCCCCCTTCCATATTTGCCTCTTAAATGTCAGTGGTTCCAGGCTCATCTCACGTTCTGGAATCTCACTGTGAGGTTTTATAAAAGCCTGTGGCTTTTTTTCCTACTTAAAAATTAAAGTCTGGGGACTTCCCTGTGGTCCAGTGGTTAAGACTTCATCTTCCCATGTAGCAGGTGTGGGTTCAATCCCTGGTTGGGGAACTAAGACCCTACATGCCAAAAAACCAAGACATAAAACAGAGGCAAGGTTCTAACGAATACAATAAGGACTTTAAAAATAGCATATGTTAAAAAAAAAAAAAAGTAAAAAAAAAATTCTGGATGGCTGTCTGGCTTCCCTTATCAGCCAGCATGGAGGGAAAGGGCCCAGAGAAGGGCTCTGCAGAGCTGGAAACCTGGGGAAGGGAGTGACCGGAAACCAGAGGCGGAGGAGGAACAGTTGGAACCCAAGAGGCTGCGGCAAGAGACGGATACCCTCTGTGTACATTGCGGCCCCTGACCCCTTCAGGCCTCTGCACATAAGGAACCTTCGGGAACCTTCTCGGCACGCATGGAAACTTCTCAGCTCTGTGAGGTCGGGCGCAGTATTTTTCCAGCGAGGCCGCGGGTTTGTGAGGTGCTAGAGGGAGGTCGCAGGAGGAAAAAGCAGGAGGAAAAAGCAGTCCAGGTGCCACGAGGCCTGCGCCGAGGGCTGGGTGTGTCCTGACAAGCGAGGAGGCTTCACCGCGCGCCGCGGGTTCTCCCAGGCGCAGCCTCTGCTCGAGCACCTGACTCGTGGTACCTGGTCCCGCCCCAGCGAGCATTTAGCAGTCTGAGCGCCAGGTATGCAGGCGGCGCCCGAGGGGTCAGGTTGGCCGGGTCAAGGGTGAAACCGGTGTCTGTCTCCCGGCTGTGGTGCGCGGACACCATCTCCTCATGGCAGATGGGGACTCAACCTGCCCGGACGGCTCCTGGGCCTCTGCCCGGTCACCTCCGTGTAGGAGCTGAGGGCCGGACAGCAGGGCGGCCAAGGGGAGGCGGACCACTCGCCTGGTGACCGCTCAGGACCGGCCCCGCTCGGACCCAGAGCTTCTTGTCACCTGGGAGTTGGACACTCTCAGAGACCATGGAGGGCTCCTCACTGGTCAGGAGTTCTTGAGGGGCAGAGAGGGCCCTTGCTAGCTGAGCCTATCTACTGATAATGGCTATAGCCAGGTGGACGTTCCACGGTGTTTATCAAACGAGGCATCTCTGGTGAGTGCTCAGGCATTGGTTTTATAGGCTTCTCCATCTGCCTCCAGCTTCTGTACCTGCCTGAGTGAGGCACCTAGTTCTTAACTAGCATGACTGACTATTGCAGATGTCTGGGGTTGGTTGGTTTGTTTTATTTATTTTTAGCAGCAGTATCTAATTGAGTTCTATTGTGTTTTTTGGCTGTGCGTGGGGTGTGTGAGCTCTCCAGCTGTGGCTTGTGGGCCCCAGAGATCAGGGGTCTCAGTAGTTGTGGTGCATAGGTTTAGTTGTCCTGATGGCGTGTGAGATCTCAGTTCCCTGCTGCTGCTGCTAAATTGCTTCAGTCGTGTCCGACTCTGTGCGACCCCATAGATGGCAGCCCACCAGGCTCCCCCGTCCCTGTGATTCTCCAGGAAAGGACACTGGAGTGGGTTGCCATTTCCTTCTCCAATGCATGAAAGTGAAAAGTGAAAGTGAAGTAGCTCAGTCCTGTCTGACTCTTAGCGACCCCATGGACTGCACCCTACCAGGTTCCTCCATCCATGGGATTTTCCAGGCAAAATTACTGGAGTGGGTTGCCATTGCCTTCTCTGCTCAGTTCCCTGACTAAGGCTCAAACTTGCATTCCCTAAGCTTAACCACTGGATCACCAGGGAAGTCCCCTAGATCTCTGTTTTGTCTTTGTTTCTTGACTGCTTGCCTCTTGCCCTCTGGGCCCCTATAAAAATCTACTTTCAGGCCCCAAGAAGAGTCTTTCTTTTGAGCTAGAATGATACTGGCTAGTCTACACAAGTGTTTACTAACCATGGTACTGGGCGGTAGCAACATCCTTTTTGTTTAGAAAACATTAACAGGGACAGGGGTTAATGGGCTGGAGTGGCTTGGGAGCCTCCTTCCAAATATTTTTTTTTTTTAATAGAAAAAGATATATTTATATACTGTATATGCCTTTGTAGTTTATGGTGGGTGGGGATGGTCACTGGATAAGTTCCAATTTCATCTTTGTCTCATTCACTCACCTTCACTCCTCTCTTGGTCTCAGTCCCCAGTTCAACTTATACCCTTTTCTATGTATCTGATCAACTTCTCTGGCTTCCCTGGTGGTTCAGTGGTAAGGAATCCTCCTGCAATGCAGGAGATACAGGTCTGATCCCTGGGTTGGGAAGATCCCTTGGAGAAGGAAATAGCAACCCATTGCAGTATTCTTGTCAGAAAAATCCCATTAACAGAGGCGACTAGCAGGCTACAGTTCATGGGGTCGCAAGACTTGGACATGACTCAGCAATTAAACCACCACCACCACCAATCAGTTTCTTAGGCCACATTACTAACAGTTATGTGGTTAATTACTCACTCAGTCCCTATATGAGAACATAGAGTGACAGTGGGCAATAACACATGGGTCTTGGTATACGTCTTATAGACTACTAAAAAAGAAAGATGTTGGGGCTTCCCACGTGGTCTAGCAGTGAAAGACTTTGCCTTCCAATGTAGGGAGTGTGAGTTTGATCCCTGGTTGGGGAACCAGGATCCCACATGCCTCCAGGCCGAAAAATTGGAACGTAAACCACAGAGGCAATGCTGTAACAAATTCAGTAAAGACTTTAAAATGATGCACGTCAAAAAAAAATGTTTTTTTAAAAAGGTAGATGTTTAAGAAATAAATGTGCAGAAGGACTACAGGCATCATGACCGATGTGTAAGAGGGGTGGAGTGGGGCCATGGGAAGCATGGTTGATTCCTTCTGGGTAGGTAAGCCATGTGCTCAATGTGGAACTGATTTCTGATCAGAGGCTTCTGAGATGGGTCAGTTTTCACCAAGTCTTTCAGATCATTCCTGAAATCTGAAAGAACCTATGTATGTATGAATGAAGACTCCATTGTGTCCAACTCTTTGCGACCCCATGGACTGTAGCCCATGAGGCTCCTCTGTCCATGGGGTTCTCCAGGCAAGAATACCAGAGTGGGTTGCCATTTCCTCCTCCAGGGGATCTTCCATATCCAGGGATTGAACTTTCATCTTTTGAGTCTCCTGTATTGCAGGCAGATTCTTTACCCACTGAGCCACTGCAGAAGCCCCAAAGAGCCTAGTGTACTCCTATAATTGCAAACAAAGCTCCATGGATATAGAGTGTTGGGTCAAGACCATGGTAAAGGTAGGCAAAGCCTGGGAAGCATTTGTGTACATGTGGTATCCCTGTGGTGCACTTATACATGTTGTCTACGCTTAGACAAGGAGGGGTTCACAGACAGTGTGCAGAGTCGCTCTAGAGGTGACTGAGAATCCCTGTAAGCCCCTAAGGGGAGCTGAAAACTGAGGTGTCACCATAAACCAAGAAAAATCTCCATACGGCCTCATAATAGATTAAAATTCTGGTCAGTACCCCGGCTTTTAAACTTACAGGAAGTGTTAGAGTGATAATAATAAATAATTGAGTTTTGAAACAAAAATGAAAGTCTGTCTCCCCCAATGAGATATATATTCTGTCATTTCTTTCTTTTTCTGGATGTAAGAGCCATATATCGAAGTGCCTGTTAACCTTTTCCCTCAGAGAAAGGCAGGCTCAGCTTGTCCAAACTTTGAATCCTCTGCCTCTTTCCCTTCCTCTCCCCTCCGTTCTGGTGAGGAGCACCCCCAGTGTTGCCAGTCAAGGCTCGGACCTAGGTGCTGGCTCCCCTTCTCCTCGCAGCCACTGCAAGTAATGAGCACTCCCCACATGTTGTATAATTCCACTTATCTGAATATTCAGAACAGCCAAATCCATAGAGACAGAAAGCAGATTAGTTGTGTCTGGGGCTGGAGACTGTGGGAAATGGGGAGTGACTATTTCATGGGTGCAGGATTTCCTTTTGGGGGAGATGAAAAGATTCTGGAACTCAATAGTGGTGGTGATTGTACAACACAGAGAATGCCCCTACTGCCACCGAATTGCAATCTGGATGAACATGGAGGACATTATGTTAAGTGACATAAACCGGTCACAAAAGGACAAATATTGTGTAACGTTACTTAGATGTGTGTGTATGTGTATGTTTGTGTGTGTGAAAGTTGCTCAGTCGTGTCTGACTCTTTAGCAACCCCATGGACTATCTAGTCCATGGAATTCTCCAGGCCAGAATACTGGAGTGGGTAGCCTTTCCCTTCTCCAGGGGATCTTCCCAATCCAGGGATCGAACCCAAGTCTCCCGCATTGCAGGAGGATTCTTTACCAGCTGAGCCATGAGGGCATGAGGGAAATTTAGATGAGATGTCTAAAATAGTCAAACCCACAGAAACTCAGAAACGGGGGCCTGAGGGGAGGAGGAAATGTGGAACTGCTGTTCAGTGGGAGTAACATTTCAGTTATGTAAGGTGAATAAGTTCTGGTCTGTTGTACAATACTGTGCCTCTAGTTAGCAATTCCATACTGTACGCTTAAAAGTTTTCTAAGAAGGTAGATCTCGTATTAAGTGTCCTTACCACACAAAAAAGTTAACTTGAATCATGAACAAGATCAGATCCATAATTTACATGTCATTAATCAGCTTACCAAAGATGATCAGTGAGGCAACTGGAGTTCTTCCATGCTTTTGATAAACTCTCCACTCTGATACTCAGCCGGAATCTGTAGTCTTCTTTGAAGGTTTTCTGAATTCCTACATCAAGGAGTACTATCTTCTTGGAGCTGTTTGCTTGAAAGTTAATGAGGCACATGAAATTGGCGAACATTTTCTGTTCTCAGGATAATGAATGGTAGGTAGCATTATTCTTGGGGTCATCTATATTCTTAGAAATTAGAAGAGGTAGATATAATTATGCATTTCTTTAGGTAAAAAAATGAATTCCTTTCAAGAGGTCATGGGCTTTGGAGAGTTTTCTATCAATAGTTATGCGTTTTTGCTGTTCTGTACATACATGCATGCTCAGTCATGTCTGACTCTTTTGTGACCCCATGGACTGTAGCCCACCAGACTCATCTGTCCACGGGATTTCCCAGACAAGAATACTGGAGTGCGCTGCCTTTTCTTCCTCCAGGGGATCTTTCCAACCCGAGGATCGAACCTGCATCTCCTGCATTGCAGGCAGATTCTTTACCAACTGCTAAGCCATCAGGGAAACTCTGTACATACATTTTGTCTAATTTCCCTGTTACTGGGTATGTGCATACTTTAGGTGGTTGGCTGGGCTCATGGAGTGGTCTGAGGGCATGAAATAGATTATAGCCAGCTTGTTAATATGGCAACTGAATCCTTTGATTTATATTTCCCTAAATTCTACCCTCCAGCCAGCAAATTGACCAGCTGCAGATTAAAAGCTTCCTGAAAATGAAACCATGAAAGGATTTAAAAGCTATTTTGAAATGTGTCAAATATTGAAAAATGTTAGTTGATTGTGTATTTCTTAAGATATATGAATTGTGCATTTACCTGGCAGCGTGACGTTTAAAAGAAGCCAACACAAAACAGAAAACACTGCATCTGTGGATGTCACAGAGACTCTACTATAAAGACTGCCTGCCATTCATATTTTACATGCTCATTTGTTTAGTGGAGACATACCCTTTTGTCCTAGGAAAACACCGTAGTTTTTCCTCTCTCTTTCCTGGGTTAAATTTAGCACATCTCCACCCATAGCTTATGGTATACTTTTAAATAACACAGGGCCCCACTGGAAGCAAGATATCCCTTTAGCTAAATATTTTTTGAAGGTGGATGAAATGGTGATTGACTTGAGAGGTTGGTGGGAGGCTTAGCAGGCATTCTTAGAATTGCAGGCATGTCTGATTTCATTTTACCAAGCAGTTTAAAATAGATGATGAAGAATTAGTCTGTCTTGGGGGCTTTCATATCGCCTGCTCCTCCAGCTGTGATGAGGAGTGGGTGGAGCAGTGACAAGCAGGGCATCCACATCTGACGGCAGTGTATCTTCTTGTGGGTCTTTCTCTGTGACCCTCAAATTAGAAAAGCACTCTTTATCACAGACTTGTCAAAGAGAGTCCTGTGATCCTTACATTGTGATATCTGGTTATGAAATTCAAATTCCGATTAATTACTGTGGTATTCAATGAATTGTAAGAAATTCGAAACTTCTTTTCTTGATACTAACTTTCTGTACCATATTCTGTTAAGGTTTTGGTGGGTTTTCTCAGAGTTGGGACACAGGTTTTAACTTCTTTAAAGAAGATGTGATGTTACTTCTAGAGACACCCACAAAAGAAACAAAGAAAAACAAAATTGCCAGTAGTGAAAATTGAGCTGGTTCAGTTCAGTCGCTCAGTTGTGTCCAACTCTGCGACCCCATGAATTGCAGCACACCAGGCCTCCCTGTCCATAGCCTGTGCTTTTTGGAACTCAAGTTTTGAACTTCTAGGTTTGTCCACCACTTGGCATCAATAAAGATAAGACCATTTCTTATTGTCTTTGAAGTAAATACTCTTAAAAAAATAAAACACATAGTTGTAGCAGGCAGGCCATGGAATTCCAGATTGTCTGCATATATAAAGGACTCATGAGCTGACCAGGCACTGAAGTGTTAGTTGCTGTCTACTAGGTGCTATGTGGATTTTTAAATGAAGAGTAGTTGCATATAGTTCGGGCTTCCCTGGTGGCTCAGATTGTAAAGAATGTGTCTTCAATGCAGGAGACCCAGGTTCCATCCCTGGGTTGGGAAGATCCCCTGGAGAAGGGAATGGCTACCCACTCCAGTATTCTTGCCTGGAGAGTTCCACAGACAGAGGAGCCTGTTGGGTAGTTGTGGTGAGTAACTCCTTCTGAAGAAATTGATCCCAGAGCAAGAGAGAATAAGAAATTGGATAATACTCAGAGGTTTGGTGCAAGTCCATAAGTTAAGTTCAGTCATTCAGTCATGTCCGATTCTTTGTGACCCCATGAACCACAGCACGCCAGGCCTCCCTGCCCATCACCAACTACCAGAGTCCACCCAAACCCATGTCCATTGAGTCGGTGATGCCATCCAGCTATCTCATCCTCTGTTGTCCCCTTCTCCTCCATCCCTCAATCTTTCCTAGCATCAGGGTCTTTTCCAATAAGTCAGCTCTTTGCATCAGGTGGCCAAAGTATTGGAGTTTCAGCTTCAGCATCAGTCCTTCCAATGAATATTCAGGGCTGATTTCCTTTAGGATGGACTGGTTGAATCTCCTTGCAGTCCAAGGGACTCTCAAGAGTCTTCTCCAACACCACAGTTCAAAAGTATCAGTTCTTCGGCACTCAGCTTTCTTTATAGTCCAACTCTTACATCCATACATGACTACTGGAAAAACCATAGCCTTGACTAGATGGACCTTTGTTGACAAAGTAATGTCTCTGCTTTTCAATATGCTGTCTAGGTTGGTCATAACTTTCCTTCCAAGGAGTAAGCGTCTTTTAATTTCATGGTTGCGGTCACCATCTGCAGTGATTTTGGAGCCCAGAAAAATAGTCAGCCACTGTTACCCATGTATTTGCCATAAAGTGATGGGACCGGATCACATGATCTTAGTTTTCTGAATGGTGAGCTTTAAGCCAACTTTTTCACTCTCCTCTTTCACTTTCATCAAGAGGCTCTTTAGTTCTTCTTCACTTTCTGCCATAAGGGTGGTGTCATCTGCATATCTGAGGTTATTGATATTTCTCCTGGCAATCTTGATTTCAGCTTGTATTTCCTCCAGCCCAGGGTTTCTCATGATGTACTCTGCATATAAGTTAAATAAGCAGGGTGATAATATACAGCCTTGACATACTCCTTTTCCTATTTGGAACCAGTCTGTTGTGCCATGTCCAGTTCTAACTGTTGCTTCCTGACCTGAGTACAGGTTTCTCAAGAGGCAGATCAGGTGGTCTGGTATTCCCATCTCTTTCAGGATTTTCCACAGTTTACCATGATCCATACAGTCAGAGGCTCTGGCATAGTCAACAAAGCAGAAATAGATGTCTTTCTGGAACTCTTTTGCTTTTTCGATGATCCATCGGTTGTTGGCAATTTGATCTCTGGTTCCTCTGCCTTTTCTAAAACCAGCTTGAACATCTGGAAGTTCACGGTTCACGTATTGCTGAAGCCTGGCTTGGAGAATTTATAAGGGTGGGGGTGTTGTACTTAGTAGTTATCATTTCAGGTCAGCCACACTAATCAATATCAAAACATGTATCAATGGGTTTCAAAGCCCTAAGGCAAGAAGTTATACGAATGAGAAAGAGTGATCTCACGAAAATGTCAATGTGATTTAAGACACATACTGCCAGTTACAGGCTTCCCTGGTGGCTCAGTAGTAAAGAATCTGCCTGCCAATGCAGGAGACATGGGTTTGATCCCTGGGTCAGGAAGATCCCCTGGAGAAGGAAATGGCAACCCAGTCCAACATTCTTGCCTGGAAAATTCCATAGACAGAGGAGCCTGGCAGGCTACAGTCCATGGAGTCACAGAAGAATCAGACACGACTTAGTGACTAAACAACAACCACTGACAGTTACTCTAGTGTGAACAAACTGTTAGCTTCAGAGAGCAGCTTCGTTAGCCAGCAGTACCCTCAACACTGGGCATGGTTCACTCCTGGGGACTGGTGGCCCAACAACATAAGTAGACGTTAGCAGTAATGTCATTGCTTCTGGGAGGGAGCAAGCACATTGTCGACTTGGTGTAGCTGTATTGCCCACTTTTCTTGGAACTGTTATTTGGATCAGTGACTTCAGTGGGCATAGGCAGCAGTGATAGCAGCTTCTCTGGGCATTGGTGGTTTTGACTTCATCATGTTACATTGGCAGAAGCTGTCATTTTCAGTGTAAACAGTTCTAGGAAGCAGACCATGAAAGAAGGCATCATGGTGTACAAGTGAGGTACTCCTGGGGAGAACAGGGAAGCTGGGAGGACTGCCCAGTCGTGGGGGCAGAGTCAGATAGTAGTCTTCTGCCATTGAGTGTGGCCTTCTTTTTAATCTCAGATTAAAGCAACCTGAGAATGAGACTTGACCAGTTTGGGCCAGATAATCAGCTTACGTTTTGAAGTTTTAGGCATCTGGAGGGAACCAGTGAATAATCGAGAAGGGAGAATTATAAAGCATTCCTTCCGTTCCTGTTTTCTTTCCATCTTTCTTCTGTTTCTGTTAGAAATGTTTAAAATTTGCTTAATTTCAAGAAACTTTCAACTTAACTTTACATTGAAAGAAACTTTTGTAAAACTAAATACTCTGTTTACATTCTTTACACACGTGTAAAAAGAATATAAATGAGGATGAGATTTACTGAAGCCCTACCGGCCAAAGCCAACTAGATAGATCCTTTAAAAATACATTATGGCTGTTCCTCTGGAAATCGGGTGTCATTATTTTCCATTCTGTCATTTTCTCCTCAGTGGCTCGGCGCCATATTGATCGTTAGAATCAAACGTCATCTCCAAGTTTGGCAAACAGCTGCCCTGACTTGGTTTAGGGCTAAGACCTATTCTGGCAAAGAAGATGGATCTGCTCATTCCAGATGAGAAGATTTGGATGGAAATGGTGGGCCGTCAGCCAGAGCTTCAGGGATCAGAGCAAGGGCCGCAGCCCACGTACAATGTGAGCTGGACCCAGGAGTGCGGATGGAATCTACAGTCTCGGGAGTCTGTGTGCCTGTGAGCAAATGTTGAGCTCTCCAGCCAGCAAAATCTGCTCATGGAACAATTGCATGGCCTTGAATCTAGGTATGTTGCATCATCTCCTCTGAAAATACTTACACATGGCAAAGGTCAGTCATATTTCAGTTCTCTTAGCAGAAGAAAATTAGCTTGGTTTTTCATAAAATTCCCTGTCCATATATCATACTTAATTGGAATAGTAGTTTATTATTCCTGCTGAAAATATTTTGGATAATACTGTGTTAGATTAGCCTTTAAGCAGCCATTCTGAATCTGCCAGTTTCTCGATTATTCATTTATTTTAAAAACTCCTATGTGTCTCGCATTGGATAATGACAGAAAGAAATGGAACGTAAGATGACATTCCCTGTCTTTGAGAAGACACATATGGTTGTACAAAACAACTTGAGATCAGTAAATGGGTCAAATGAGTGTTAGCGGTTTCAAAAGTTAGACAATTCTGAACAACAGTCTCAAGGATGGGAAATAGTCAGGGAAGGATTCCTGGGTGTTTTGTACATTGTGAAGAGTATGTTTGATCTTAGTTGGCAGAGAAGAGAGGATTTGGCTTTGCAGGCTGGTAAACATTAGCAAAAACTACTAGGTGGTGGAACTACTACAAAAACTACTAGGTAGGTGGAAAAACGCATCTTGTGTGATTAAAGGTAAAAGAAGAGGTAGTGGGGAGCTTGGAAAATGGTTGGAGTGGGAGGAGAAAGACTGAGTAAGAAGAAGACCAGCCTAAAATTTGTCTTGTGAAGGTTATTGGAAGAAAACGTTGGATAGAATGGATGGATCCATCTGATGGAGGTTTTTACAATGTCTGTCAGGGGCCTTTGAGTTATTATTCATTCATGCATTTGTTCATTTATTTATCAAATGTTTATATGTGAGGCATTGGACAAGACATCGGAGATGAACATACCCATTGCTTACTCTAATGACCTGACATTAGGGTAAAGAGGCACATAGACAGTCACTGCAACATAATAAAGGTCTGTTGGAAATAGCCTGTAACAATACAGAAGATTCATTTTTCCTGGAATAGAGGCAGGGCTGAAAAATCTTTGGAAAATATAAATTCTCTAGCAGGTGGAACTGATGAAGCCGGCTCTGGAAGTTGTTGCAGAATAATAGAAATCGAGACGCAATGAGAGGAGTACATGCTCTAACACAAATTGCAGTGGGTGCTAGCAGTCAAGGACAGAAGAAACACCCTAAAGATGTGTGCAGTTTAGGTGTGTAGCTGGCCTGGGGTTGGGCTGCTGGGAAGAGGCAGTGACACAGAGCAGTTTGGTGCTTACAGTTAGAAAGTGCTGATGCTGAAGGCAGAGATGAATTCCTGGAATCACTGTGAGTACCAGCATGCTGCGTGGGCTGGCCGCTGAACTGCACCCAAGTCCCCATTCACAGAGACTTGGTCTGATTGTTTTCTTTGCTGGCCCTCCAATACTTCAGATATTATTTTGTGCATCTCGATCTGTGAGTATTTCACTCCTCTCCCCATCTACCACCTGAAAGCCCTTGTTCTTCTGGAGAAATCTTATTCATGTTTCAAATGTCATTTCTCTGACACCCCAAGGAACTCCTCATTCCTGTAGATAAGTATCTCTACTTAATATACAGCTCTACCTTGGCGTTTACATCTTATTATATTTAGTCATTTACTTGTGAACCTTTACTGTGGATTGTTCATTCTTGAAGGACAGAGCTTGTGTTTATGGCAAAAGCAGGATTAAGCCTAGTTTTGACTTCAAGTCCCTGCCTTACCACATATTAGCTCTATAACCTTACAAAGCGTGGTTAATCTGTCTTTATTCCTCATTTAAAAAACAGGGCAAATTGTATCTACTTAATAAGGTCTCTAATAAAAAGTTATTAAGAGAATATATGTAAAACACTATCAGAGTGGTTTATTCATGAACATTCAATAAACATAAATTTTTTTTCTTCCTCCTTTTTTGTCATTTGTATTTGCAGTGCTCAGCCATATATAGGAGTTTACCACATCCAGGCACTGTTCTAAGCACTTAGATATATGTTAACTCATTTAATACTCTGTGTAACACCATGAAGAAAACACTTAATATCCTTCTTTTGTTTATGAGGCATCCAGGACACAAAAATGTTAAGTACTTATTGAGGGAAGTCCAGGGAATAAATGGCAGAGGCAAGATATTTTAAAAATATAATTTATTTATTTTTGGCTGTGCTGGGTCTTTGTTGCTGCATGAGCTTTTTTCTAGTTGTGGCGAGTAGGGGTTTCTCATTGTGGTGCCTTCTCTTGTTGTGGAGCATGGGCTTTAGGGCCCTGGGGCTTCAGCAGCTGCAGCACCTGGGCTCCATAGTTGAGACTCACGCTCTAGAGTGCTGGCTCTGTAGTTGTGGTATGCGGGCTTAGTTGTTCTGCAGCATGTGGGATCTTCCTGGATTGGGCATCAAACCCTTGTGTCCTGCACTGGCAGGCAGATTCTTTACCACTGAGCCACCAAGGGATACCCAGAGGCAAGATTTGAATCCAGGTAGATGCAACTCTGAAGTCCATGCTCTAATCTTAACCTTGATTCTATACATAGTTTAAATTTGATGTTGAACCTTCTGGAAATTTTCTCATGGTGATGAGCTGGCCCCCTCAATAGAGTTCAAAAAGTAGGACTGCCCTGTGCCTTGAGCAAACCCACTCCTAGTATGCTCTTTCAAGGACTTCTGACTGCTCTTAAATTTTTGAGAAATTATTTCCCAAATACAAAAGGGTCAGTTCTTTCTTTCATGGGAACTCCCTCACCCACATGGACATCCATTCAGATTAGAATATGAATTAACTAAGTAGCTTATTCGTCTGAGTCCTACTTAGAGGTTGCTTAATTGTTGTTAAGCTACAGAGGTGTAAGACATGGCAGTTGCCCTTGTCTTGGTGGTGGTGTTATGGAAATATTTTGGAGTAAGTTCTGCTATAGCTTCATCTTGCAGCTGAGAAAGGTGAAGCTCACAGAGGTAACTCATTCTCCATGGTCATAGAGAGAGCAAATATTTATACCTAGGTTTTCCTGACTCAGGCACTATTGGGAATGCAAAAGCAACATAATTAGAGAAGCTGGGTGATGGTTCCGTAGTAGCTTGTCCATGGTTTGTCTCAAGAGGAGAGAATGCAGTGTACGTTATCAGTACTCTCCTGGGAAGTTTTCAGTATCTGTGTGTCCAAGACATCAGGCAGGATGTCTTGGGTTTGAGCCTGGAATCTCCACTCAAGTCTCCTAACTCCTTCATTTATTTAAAAAAAAGTGAGAATAATAATGGCACTCACCCCAAAGGGCTGTTTTGAGGATTAGTTGACATTACGAAGGTGCTTCAGCAAGGTAAGGCACTTTTGAGGACATTTATTGTTTTGTCTGTCCAGCTTCTATGAGATAGAGACATTCACTTATGAGTGGGAGCATAAGTAGAACAGATATGTGGGCATGAAGTAGGAGAGTCCTGAAGAAACCATGAGTACGAGGAGCCAAAATGCAGAGAGTCAAGGATACGGGCTGCTTATCGCACACAGGTTGGTAGCATTGTCACCTTGCTATCCCTGAGGGGCAAGACGGTAACTAACACAGTAGTCTTCTATTGTTGAATATCAAATGAGCACAGACTCAGCTGCTTAAGACAAAGAAATCTATTTTACCACGATTTCTGTGGATCAAAAGTCTAGGCACAGCTTAGCGGGGTCTTCTGCTCAGGCTCTCACAGGCTGAAGTCAAGGTGTCGGCAGGGCTGTGGTCAGATGAGGCTCAGCGTCTTCCAGGCTCATTGGTTGTTGGCAGAATTCAGTTCCTGTGGCTGTAGGACTGAGGCTTTCAGCTCCCAGAAGTTGCCTGCCGCTCCCTGCTGCATGGCCATCTCCACACTTGGCAGTATGCTTCTTCAAGCCCTACATGAGGATTTCACTCCAGTCTTCTACTCAGTGTCTTATGTAACAGTGTAATCATGAGTGACTGTCTTACCATACTCACTGCTCCACATTCAAGAGGAGGGGATTGCACAGGGTGTGTACTCCGGGGAGTGGGAGTCTTTGGGGCCACCTTAGGATTCTGCCTACCACACTCAGTCTAGTCCCAAGTGCCCCTCGCTGTGCTCTACCTTCCTGGGTTCCCACACAATTCCTGTCTCTCATCACTAAATATTGTAATTCCTTGAGTGAATCAAAAGACCCTATTTAACATATAGGAAGGAAGCATAAGAAAAACTATATCTTCTGAGAAATGATCATTTTTAGTGAAAAAAAAAAGTACACATCAAACATTTTAATTATTCCTGATTTAACTATTAGTTTAATATGAATTTTGATTTCAGCAAAATAGTGGTTCTATGACCTATAGTTCCTCTAAGTCAGATTTTTTCATGAAGAAAAATAGAAAGCTTAAAAATCAATTTATTTTCTGACTATTCAGATGGAAGAATATTTTTCTGTAAGAGATTTTACTTTAAAATTAACAAATGGGGCTACAATAGTTTTTGGGTTTTTTTCTAGCTCACAATATAACTTTTCAATTTGTGGGGAGGCCAGAAGATGAATTTCTTTTTAGGAAATGAAACAAAACATAAATATTTTCTCAAAAGAGGCCTGCACAGACAATATTAATTATTAGTGATGAAATGGTATAACCTTATGACATCTAATTTTGGTTGTGTTTCAGAGTATTGATTGATGGAATTCAATTTCCTTTTTGCTGTATTTAAACCCATTTTATAGTTCCTGAGCAAAGGCTTGAAAGCCAGCAAACATGATAAATAAGACTAATGTACACCAAGTACATATTCCTTTCCAAACTGGAAAGTACATACATTCCTTTTTTTTTTTTTTTCTCTTAGGGGTTACTTGGCCAGATAAGCACAGACTGTACTTATGACTAAGTCAAGAATAAAGTCATAAACTTATAAACTTCAGGAGAGCAGTGTTGAAAATGAATAGATACATGTGAATTTCCACATAGATGAGACTCCATGGGAAGTCAGTTCAGATGCCCAGCGCAGAGAGGACTGGGTCTCGCTCCCCTGGCTCGGGTGCCCTGGGGCCCTTCCCTCCTGCTGGCATTAGTGTGCTGCTCGAGTCAGCGGAGAGCGATGCCCCCAGGCCTCTGTTGCTGGGAGAATGCGGGGCAGACATGCTCCAAGGTTTCTAATATTATTGTTGCAGTGGGCCTGGGTCTCTTTTCTTCAGACACTAACCCTCAACACAGTAGGACCAATCTGGCCAATTTGCTCTTTCTTGGTCTCTTCCTTTCATCGTGAAGGCAGTCTTTATACAGGTGTTGAGAAAACACCTGCTTCTGTTTTGTTCCAGGAGGTACTTAAGTGATGGTGTTTAAATGACAGGTAGACCCAGGGGGCTCCTGGGATGATGGAGTCTCTGGGCTGGATGCTAGCACTTCTGGTCCTGGCACCTTCTGGTCTCCGTGGTAACCAGCATCTCTGCCTCCCAAGGGGACTGACTGGACTTTTTACTCCTCATGGTTCCTTAAGCCTGTATTCAGCCAAGAATATCCCACAACAAACCTCCTTGACAACAAAACACCACAGCCTTCTAGCTCTAATGACACATCTCTTTCCATTACTATGAGTACCATTTGCCTTTTAGCACACACATTGTGACAGTGTGGCTGGAGCATCAGCTACACTCCTGGCTGGGGATCAGCAGTTTTTCTACCTAGGCCCCGCTGTTGTGTCTGGATCCATCCTCCAGACACCCTTCTCCCATCATGATGATAAATGTCTACCACGGTCTTTTGCTGTTCTTGGGACACACATAAGATTATGCTAGTTCAGCAGGCAGATTTTGAAATTCTTTGGCTTTTAAACAGAAAGAATCAGGCCACTAATCAATTGTCTTCTTGGTCCTCTGCCCCTTAGTTGCTCATGGTTGCAAAATGATGCACGGGGAAAGGCAGCACTCTGTAACTTTACCAGCCGAAATGCAGATAGATATTTTGGTGGATGGTGACATCTGTCTCCTACACCAGTGGTGTCCAGGACTCAAGATCTTGCCATGCTCCATGTAATGTGAGGACAGCGAAGGGATTTGAGCTGCATCCATATGCTGATGAGCAAGCGCTCACAACATTCCGGGTATGGTGCTGCTTACTTGCAGGTAACAGTGTTTCTGCTCTCAATAGTCCCCTCTGACTAGGTTCCATTTATTTCTCTGTGATGTGCTGAAAACTCCTGCAGTTGCCGAGAGGCTTGGTGTGACTTGTTTATCAAGTGGTGTGATGACAGAGGGATTTATCTCCAAAGCACTTCCATCATAGCTGGGTTCTCTCGCTCTCTTGATTCCAGAGCAATGCCTTTGTGTTGAAGTGACATTTCTTCCTGGAACATGTGCTCTTTGTCTCCTTAGACATGGACCTGTTCCTCTGAATGATAAAATTCAGGTTTGGAGACCTTAACAGCATTTTCTTCAATGTTCCTTTCCCATATTTCTGAAGCAAACCCCTTCTGGTTCTGAGGGAACCACACACCCCTCTGCATGCAGAGGGTATTTGCCAGTGCCTGCTCCTTGGGATCAGAGATGAGCTTCTGAAAAAATATAGACATCTTGGGGCCAAGGACAAGCTTAGTCAGCAGTTACCAGCTAGCTTGAGAAAGGAAAAGTCCATTTATCAAGGATAAAATCGTATTACCCTGTAAGTATCTCTCTCTCTCTTCTTTTCTGTCTCTATAGATTAACTTTTCCTGGACATTACACAAATGCAGTCATGTAATATGTGGTCTTTTTCTCAGTCTTAGAGGAAACAGCATTGTCTTTCACCAATAAGTGTGATGGTAGCTGCAGATTTTTCAAAGAATCCTTTTATCAAGTTGACAAAATTCTTTCCATCTCTAGTTTTGAGACTTCTTATCATGACTGAGTGTTAGATATTGACAAATGCTTTTTTTCTATGTGTTGACATGATCATATGGTTTTTTTTCCTTTATTCATATTAATTAAAATTATTTTACATTGACTTTTAGATATTAAGTCAACTTTGTACTCATACTCAGTCATGGTGTATAATCCTTTTGATACGTTGCTGAGTTCAGCTTGCTGACATTTTGTTGAGAATTTTTGCATTTAGACTTGTGAAGAATATTGGCCTGTAGTTTTCTTTTCTTGTGATGTCTTTGTCTGGTTTTAGTATTAGGGGAATACTAGCCTTGAGTGACTAGTTGGGAAGTGTTCTCTCTTGTGTTTTGTGGAAGAGTTTTGAAGGAGTGGTGGTGTTTGTCCTTTAGATATTTTATAGCATACACCTGTGAAGACATCTGGACCTAGCCTTTTATTTGAAGAAAGATTTTCAATTACTAATTTAAATTCTTTATTTGTTATGGATCTGGTCATATTTTATCCTTTTCACTTAGTCAGTTTTGTTACTATGTACCTTTTTTGAATCTTATTTCATCTAAATTGCCTAATTTGTTAGCATAAAAGTATTCATAGCATGTCCTTGTAATCCTTTTATTTTCTGTAGGATTGGTAGTGATGTCTCATCTTTCATTCCTGAGTTTAGTAATTTGAGTCTTCTCACTTCTTGGTTGGTCAGACTAGCACAGGTTTCTCAACCTCAGCACTATTGATATTTGGGCCCAATAGTTTTTATTATGCCGGGGCTTTCATGCTATGTAAGATGTTTGGCAGCATCTTTCCCTGGCCTTGGGCAACCACTCATTTGCTTTTTGTCTCAATGACTTTGTTCATGTTTTCTAGAATTTTATATAAATGATCTCATGCAGTATGGACTCTTTTGTGTTTGACTTCTTTCATTTAGCATAATGATTTTAAGATTCACCTATATTGTTGTATCAGTTGTCCATTCTTCCTCCTCCTCTGTTATTTTTTCCTTAGTAGTATTCTATACTGTGGATATTCCACAGTTTGTTTATCTTTACCTATTGATGAAAAATTGTTTTTTTTTCCCCTCAGTTTGGGGTTATTATGAATAATACTGCTTTGAACACTTATATTTAACTCTGTGTGGACTTATGTTTTCATTTGTGAATTCCTAGGAGTGGACTGACTGGATCCTATGGAAGGTGTATATTTAACTTAAGAGACTGATAAATAGTTTTTCTATGTGGTTGTTCCATTTTGCATCCCTACTAGCAGTGTATGGGACCAGTTACTCTATATCCTTGCTAGCATTTGGTATTGTCAGTATATACCACATTTTCTTAAAGTATAAATTCATGTAAATGAATGGTTGCAAATAATTCAGTTCAGTTCAGTTTAGTCGCTCAGTCATGTCCGACTCTTTGCGACCCCATAAATCGCAGCACGCCAGGCCTCCCTGTCCATCACAAACTCCCAGAGTTCACTCAGACTCAAGTCCATCGAGTCAATGATGCCATCCAGCCATCTTATCCTCTGGCGTCCCCTTCTCCTCCATCCCTCAATCCCTCCCAGCATCAGAGTCTTTTCCAATGAGCCAGCTCTTTGCATGAGGTGGCCAAAGTACTGGAGTTTCAGCTTCAGCATCATTCCCTCCAAAGAAATCCCAGGGCTGATCTCCTTCAGAATGGACTGGTTGGATCTCCTTGCAGTCCAAGGGACTCTCAAGAGTCTTCTCCAACACCACAGTTCAAAGCATCAATTCTTCGGCGCTCAGCCTTCTTCACAGTCCAACTCTCACATCCGTATATGACCACAGGAAAAACCATAGCCTTGAGTAGACAGACCTTTGTTGGCAAAGTAATGTCTCTGCTTTTGAATATGCTATCTAGATTGGTCATAACTTTCCTTCCAAGAAGTAAGTGTCTTTTAATTTCATGGCTGCAATCACTATCTGCAGTGATTTTGGAGCCCCAAAAAATAAAGTCTGACACTGTTTCCACTGTTTCCCCATCTATTTCCCATGAAGTGATGGGACCAGATGCCATGATCTTCGTTTTCTGAATGTTGAGCTTTAAGCCAACTTTTTCACTCTCCACTTTCACTTTCCTCAAGAGGCTTTTGAGTTCCTCTTCACTTTCTGCCATAAGGGTGGTGTCATCTGCATATCTGAGGTTATTGATATTTCTCCCGGCAATCTTGATTCCAGCTTGTGTTTCTTCCAGTCCAGCATTTCTCATGATGTACTCTGCATATAAGTTAAATAACCAGGGTGACAATATACAGCCTTGATGTACTCCTTTTCCTATTTGGAACCAGTCTGTTGTTCCATGTCCAGTTCCAACTGTAGCTTCCTGACCTGCATACAGATTTCTCAAGAGGCAGATCAGGTGGTCTGATATTCCCATCTCTTAATTACATGTATTGAAAATAATCTTGAAGAATTATTATGTTTTTGTAACTAAAGTGCTTCCCAGGTGGTGCAGGGATAAAATATCTGCCTGCCAATGCAGTAGATGCAGGAGATGTGGGTTTGATCTCTGGGTCTGGAAGATCCCTTGAATTGGTAAAGGGCAACCCACTCCAGTATTCTTGCCATGGACACAGTCCATGGGGTTACAAAGAGTCAGACATGACTAAGCACACAGGCAACTGAAGTAGTTTATAGATCTCCCTCTTTTTTTGTTCTCTTATGTTGTATTAAGTCAATTTCTTTTCACTAAGGAAAGGAAGTTCATATTCTAGTCACTGCTGCTGCTGCTAAGTCGCTTCAGTTGTGTCCGACTCTGCGACCCCATAGACGCTAGTGGACAGTTAAACCCATTGTAGCTGAGGTTAATGAAAAGCACTGCTATTAGTATCCTGGCAGAAAAAAAGAAATCTCTAAATTACAATTGGGGAAAAATGGAGAAGGAACAATAAGTGATTAAATATTGTATGTGAAACTGAGGGACTAGGTTAGAATATGGTGATTTTCACAGTAGTTCTGATCATATACGGTCACATTGCTGTCCCCAGACCAGAGTTCCACCTTTAGATTTCAGAAGTTGGGCAGCCAAATCACACCAAACCTATCTCTTAACGGTGAGTGTGCTTTCCACTCAGTTTTCCATTTCCCACCATCACTCTCTGGCCATGTTAACAGGGCCTCCTAGAAGACCAGAGGTCATGAGAAATTGGCAATAGCTGTGACCGATTCTCCAGTTTTCCCTGAGGCTGCCGGTTTGCTGCCTTTACTATTTAGTTATCAGCAAACAAAGCAGCTGGAGTCAGGCTGGGCAAGGAGGAGGATGTGGGTGGGGTGGTCATTACTGGCCACAGCGAGTACCCTGGGAAGTCCTGAGTTCATGAGCTTCCTTTTACTCTTGGGGCTCCAGTGTAAGTTGAGTGTGTAAAAGTGGAGAGAGAAAGGAGAAAAGAGGAAGAGGTAGAGGAAGAGGAAAAAAAGACAAAATTTGTGACCAAGGAAAAGAGCTTTAAAAAAATACAAACAGTATACAACAAAGTTTCCCATTTTTACAGTAAAAATACTCACTATGCCCTCTGCCTGCTCGTGCAGTGGCGTGTTCTGATGGGGGAAGGACCAGCACCATAGGAGTGGCTTGTTGTATCCACACGTGTCACTGCAGCCTTACCTGAATCACAGTACGTGCAGGATGGAGGCTGGATGAAGGGGAGGAGCAATCCTGGCTTAGGCTGGAAGCCTGGCTCTGATGCTTACAGACCTCAGCTCCTCTGGGCCTCAGTTTCCTCATGTGTAATGCAGTGGAGATAATATCCTTGTATGTGCGCGTGCCTGCTTAGTCGCTTCAGTCATGTCCGACTCTTTGCAACCCCATGAACTGTAGCCCACCAGGCTCCTCTGTCCTTGGGATTCTCCAGCAAGAATACTGGAGTGGGTTACCATGCCCTCTTCCAGTGGATCTTTCTGACTCTGGGATCAAACCTGCATCTCCCGCATTGCAGGCAAATTCTTTAATGTTGAGCTACCAGGGAAGCTCAGATAATATCCTTATCAATTGTGGGGATCAAAATGAGCATGAAAGTTGGCATTCAATATAAAAACTCTGTTCACAATATTTTTGCTTTTTCCAATTTTGAAACGTTATTCATGAGAGTTAGTTCTTAACTATCTCCAAAATGTCATATGTCTTCAAGGACATGGTAGGAATATAGGATTAAATAATTTCTTCTGGGTGTCTTTTACTTTCATTGCTTTGATGATTAGCATCCCAGATACTTGCCGACAGGCAGCACTTGAAGGATCGTGGCTCACAAAAGTTTAATTCTTTCACTCAATTACTGAAGCTTAGCATATTTTAGTTATTCTCAGTTTAGGTTTCACACTGTCTGGCCTTGCAGTATTGCACCAAACTATCCTTCCCTCTTGAGGATTCTCCACAGTTTTTCCTCCATTAAACCCAGTAATGAGTTTTGTTACCAAGATGCCTGCTGTTTCCATGCCTACAAGTCCTGTTTTCCAAACTGGCTGTTCTCAGGCTGGCGAGAGTGAACTGATTTAACTCCAGAAACATTTTCAACTTCCTGAAAGCTTCAATGGCCAGGGGTGCTCCCACAGATCCTCTGTGGTATTTTTTTTTTTTTTTTAAGTTTCTGCTTTCTTTACAGACATGATGATTTTCTGTAATGCTCTCTAAAATGTAGCATCCATTAAGGCTGTTCTGTGGTTGTCAACAAAAAAACTCCCTATCTCCTCCCTGCTCCTTCTTTCCAGAATCTCTTGAATGCTTTGATCTCCAGCTGCTTTTTCGGTCATTTTGGTTTCCAGAACTTTTACCTGTTCTGGAGGAACATGTCATCCTTGAACTGCCTTGGCGATGACTTCCCGTGGTGTCTGACACCAAAGACTAAAAATAGCAAGATGAAGCCCAAAGCATTCTCCAAGGAAGTAAAATTGAATAACGTAACCAGATTATTCTTGGTTATCTTGCAGATATCCGTGTGACCAGACGTCTACAAATGGCAGTGAGATCATTTCTAGTCGCCCTTTAATCTGTTGGCAGCTGGCTTCTGAAAGCTTCTTGTGAGTTTTTTTCTTTGTTTTCCCCCAGGCCAAAGGCAGCCAGCAGTATTTGAAACTTTCCGTACTGGATTGTCCTTCTGATTTTCACATGGACCTTGGTCAGTTCCCTTTTCCTTTCCTTCCTCATTTCAGGCTTGTTTTGGAGGTGGGGGAAGGGAGCATTCTACGTTTTCACAGTGGTTGCTAAGAAAGCATCTTCTCTGTTTATAGGCCCCTAACAAATAGTGACAGCTGAAAGACAAATATGGTATGGTGTTTGCAGGACGAGGATGGAGGGCGGCCAGCAATTAGCAGCTCCGAGCACCAGCGCTCACAATGAGGCCTTTGAGAGCGGGGATTGGCATTATGCTTCCACAGATTGCTTGCAATAATTTAAAAAGGGGCTTGCCTCATGCCTTCAATGACAAACTTATTTCCAGAAATCAGCCAGGGTTGTATAACTTGATAGGGTTGTAAAATAACATAGTCTTTTCTTTCTCAAAGAAGCCTTTGCTTATGAACGGGAGCCAAATCTCCATTCTCCAAATCTCCCATATCCATTTTCAGAACAGGGTTCTTGAACCTTCTAGTCAGAGGCTGGAGTGTCACCAGCCAGAAAAGTAAGCCAGGTGTAGTGTCATTCCTGTTCACCCTTTGTTTGGGAGCCTTTACTCCATTCTGGTGGAGTGGCCCTAGGGTAGGAGTTTGGAAAAGCATTGTGCAAAGAAAAGAAAAATGAAGTTGTCTTTCTATCTAATACTGATATCTCATAGGAATTTAGGTTCTTCATTTCCTAATTTTACAGTATAAAAGAAACGGTTGTGTGTGTGTTGCTCAGTGGCTCAGTCGTGCCTGACTCTTTGTGACCCTATGGACTGTAGCCTGCCAGGCTCTTCTCTCCATGGAATTCTCCAGGCAAGAATACTGGAGAGGATTGCCATTTCCTCCTCCAGGGGATTTTTCCAACTCAGGGAACGAACCTGCATCTCCTCCATTGCAGGTGGATTCTTTACCACTGAGCCACAAGGGAACCCCCTAAAAGAAATGGTTCAGTTCAGTCTCTCAGTTGTGTCTGACTCTTTGCGACCCCATGGACTGCAGCACACCAGGCCTCCCTGTCCATCACCAAGTCCCGGAGCTTGCTCAAACTCATGTCCATTGAGTTGGTGATGCCATCCAACCATTTCATCTTCTGTCATCCCCTTCTCCTCCCGCCTTCAATCTTTCCCAGCATCAGGGTCTTTTCCAATAAGTCAGTTCTTTGCATCAGGTAGCCAAAGTATTGGAGTTTCAGCTTCAGCATCAGTCCTTCCAATGAATACTTAGGACTGATTTCCTTTAGGATGGACTGGTTGGATCTTCTTGCTGTCCAAGGGACTCTGAAGAGTCTTCTCCAACACCACAGTTCAAAACCATCAATTCTTCAGCGTTTAGCTTGCTTTATAGTCCAACTCTCACATCCATACATGACTCCTGGAAAAACCATAGCTTTGACTAGATGGACCTTTGTTGGCAAATAATGTCTCTGCTTTTGAATATGCTATCTAGGTTGGTCATAAGTTTTCTTCCAAGGAGCAAGTGTCTTTTAATTTCATGGCTGCAGTCACCATCTGCAGTGATTTTGGAGCCCCCAAAAATAAAGCCTGTCACTGTTTCGACTGTTTCCCCATCTATTTGCCATGAAGTGATGGGACCAGATACCATGATCTTAGTTTTCTCAATGTTGAGTTTTAAACCAACTTTTTCACTCTCCTCTTTCACTTTCATCAAGAAGCTCTTAGTTCTTCTTCACTTTCTGCCATAAGGGTGATGTCATCTGCATATCTGAGATTATTGATATGTCTCCCAGCAATCTTGAATTCAGCTTGTGCTTCATCCAGTCCAGTAATTCTGATGATGTACTCTGCACATAAGTTAAATAAGCAGGGTGACAATATACAGGCTTTGAGTTACTCCTTACCCAATCTGGAACCAGTCTGTTGTTCCATGTCCAGTTTTAACTGTTGCTTCTTGACCTGCATACAGATTTCTCAGGAGGCAGGTCAGGTGGTCTGGTATTCCCATCTCTTGAAGAATTTTCCACAGTTTGTTGTGATCACACAGACAAAGGCTTTGGCATAGTCAAAGCAGAAGTAGATGTTTTTCTGGAACTCTCTTGCGTTTTTGATGATCCAATGAGTGTTGCAATTTGATCTCTGGTTCCTCTGCCTTTTCTAAAACCAGCTTGAACATCTGGAATTTCACAGTTCATATACTATTAAAGCCTGGCTTGGAGAATTTTGAGCATTACTTTGCTAGCGTGTGAGATGAGTGCAATTATGTGGTAGTTTGAGTGTTCTTTGGCATTGCCTTTCTTTGGGATTGGAATGAAAACTGACCCTTTCCAGTCTTGTGGCCACTGCTGAATTTTCCAAATTTTCTGGCATACTGAGTATAGCACTTTCACAGCAGGAGGGAACACAGCCCCGCTATTTAACAGGAAATTGAATTAAAAATTTACTGAGCATGGCCCCACCCATCAGAACAAGACCCAGTTTCCCCCTCAGTCAGTCTCTCCCATCAGGAATCTTCTGTAAGCCTCTTATCCTTCTCTGTCAGAGGGCAGACAGACTGAAAACCACAATCTCAGAAAACTAACCAATCTGATCACATGGACCACAGCCTTGTATAATTCAATGAAACTATGAGCCATGCTGTGTAGGGCCACCCAAGATGGATGTGTCATGCTGGAGAGTTCTGACAAAACATGGTCCACTGGAGAGTGGAATGGCAAACCACTTCAGTATTCTTGCCTTGAGAACCCCATGAACAGTATGAAAAGGCAAAAAGATAGGACACTGAAAGATGAACTCCCCAGGTTGGTAGGTACCCAAATGCTACTGGAGAAGAGTGGAGAAATAATTCCAGAAAGAATGAAGGGGTGGAGCCAAAGTGAAAACAACACCCAGTTGTGGATGTGACTGGTGATGGAAGTAAAGTCCGATGCCGTAAAGAGCAATATTGCATAGGAACCTGGAATGTTAGGTCCATGAATCAAGGCAAGTTGAAAGTGGTCAAACAGGAGATGGCAAGAGTGAACGTTGACATTTTAGGAGTCAGTGAACTAAAGTGGACTGGAATGGGTGAATTTAACTCAGATGACCATTGTATCTACTACTGTGGGCAAGAATCCCTTAGAAAAATGGAGTAGCCGTCACAATCAACAGAAGAGTCTGAAATGCAGTACTTGGATGCAATATCAAAAATGACAGAATGATCTCTGTTCATTTCCAAGGCAAAGAAATGGTTATCTGGGATAAGATAGAAGGCTGTGAGATAATACTTATTGGAAAGGAGGCCATAGAAGACAGATGAGGAAAACAGACAGTGATGTGAAGGAACAGAGACAATGATGAATGATGGAGGGGATGACGACAGGACCCCTTCTAATGTCCTTCACACATATATCAACTTTGCTCTCATGCACACCCCCACCCCCACCCCCAGCCTTAGCCGTAGGTCATGTAATGATCAGTTTGCAAGGGAACAGAAGAAGGCATACATTACCTGCCCAGGATATGCAGTGGATGGTGGAGCTGTGGTCTGAATCCAGGCGGCTTGATTCAGAACCAGTGCTCAGAACCCTGGCTCTGTTACTCTGTTGGGAGGCCTCCATTCTCCAAGCCTCAGCTTGTGTTCTCCGTCTTTTAGTTTGATCAACAGCACTTTTGGTTCTGGGGAAACTGCCTGGAGAAAACTTTTCTGCCGATTTAGTAGGAAGACCACCTAGCTTGCCTGTCTTCTTTTTCCGTAAGCCTCCTCTAAGGGGACATTGTGTATGAAAAATTCTGAAGTGACTTTAGAGAAAACAGAGGACATGTTGATATGGAAAGAATAATGAAAATCTCAGTGTTAATTCTTTTCCCAACTCAGTGTACCATTCACAATCTGAACGTCTCAGTTCAGTACCACCATCTGCAGATTTTCTTGAACCCACAAGTGCCTAGATTTAATTTTTCTGGAATCCAAATTATGTTGGAAACCATCCATAGGCAGGTGCTATCAGGTAATCAGTGGAGAAAAATTCAAGTACCTATCGGAAAGATTTCATTCCATTGGAGAACTAAGATACATATTTGTTGATAGAACTGATTAGGCAGAGTTTGTCCTTGCCTTCAGGAGGAAATTCAAATTTCTCATCTTCAAGGGCCCTACTTGCCTCTTCATCCTCTGGTGCGGTGCGTGAGTCTGCAAATGCAATACTCTCTGCCTTTATATCCTTCTTGGACTCTTCACTTAGGAACCTCTAGTGTACATTTTCTCCTTTACTAACTCAGGTTATTAGGCAGTACTTTACTCACTTAAAAAGAAATTTGAAGAGTTTCAATACTGGCTCTTGAAATTATTTGGGGTTGAATGGAGACTTTTTTTCATTTTATACCCATATGATTATTTTGTAAAATTTCCATATTATTATTTTTGAAAAGAAATCTAACTAATTTAAAATGACAAGGCTTTAATTACTTTGAATGTTTATGGAGCATACTTGAAAAAAAATTATTTCTAACTGAAGGATAATTGCTTTACAGTGTTGTGTCGATTTCTACCAAATATCAATGTGAATCAGCCATAGGTTTACCCATGTCCCCACCCTCCTCCCCTCTCCCTCCCTATCCCACCCCTCTAGGTTGTCACTGAACCCCTGTTTGAGTTCCCTGAGTCATACAACAAATTCCCACTGGCTATCTATTTTGCATATGGTAATGTATGTTTCCATGTTAGTCTGTCCATACATCCCACCCTCTTTTTCCTCCCCTGCCAGCTGTGTCCATAAGCCTGTTCTCTATGTCTGTGTCTCCACTGGGGTATGGAGCATATTTTTTATGTGGCAAGGATCTGAGAGCGGCCTTGGGAAGCTCGTCCCCTGGGCAGTGAGGGGCAGTGGAATTTTTATCGTGTGAGAGATGAGACCCGTACAGTGGTTATGATACAGCCTACTCCGCTGGCAGCAAGATCCACTTGTTACGGGAGCACAGAACAAGCAGTGGAGGGTGAGAAGGGGTGGCAGCATTAAAGAAAGGTTTATAGAGGAGATAATATTTTAGTTGGATTTTGAAGGATGTATTCACCTTCATTCAACAATATTGTTGAATGCCTGTTCTATGTAGGCTCCATGACAGGCACAGGGTGTGAAGAGGGGGGAAAAAGGCTCACCCTCTGTGTGGATTCAGAAGCCAGGAGTTGGCATTGGCGACTGCCATGGGCAGTGATCTGGGTGGCGGGAGGCAGTGTCGGGCTCAGATGTCAGCGACGAGGGAAGCCATCGTCTGCCCAGTCCAGCGCGGACCAGTTGTCCCGAGGGGCACAGATCCAGAGTCCAGCCTCATCAGGCTGCCGCTCTGCAGAGGCCAGCGGAGGACGACGTCTGCCCCCACCATGGCTAGGAGGATCCTCAGGTTTCCCTTGGACCCAGAGCAATTCGGGAAGGAAGAGGGAAGGGAGAAAAAACCGGTTAGCCAGTATGCTTTGCGCTTAATGAATCTTTACCAAAATTAAATTGTCCTAAACCAGAAATGTCTGAGATGCTAATTGCTAAGTTTGAGCTAAAGTAAATTTTTATTGCTGCTCGACAGGGTAAGAGTTCTTGGGGCAGTTTGGTTGGCTACACAGTCTATGATCTAATTGGTAAGAAATATCTGAAATAGGCAAATTCATAGAGACAGAAAGTACCATTAGGTACCATCCTAATCTGGTACCATGTTGCTTAACAGACTACATATAGCTTTACATTATTTCTACCAAAGTATAAACTTCAAAAAGAAACACAACTGGTAATCATAGATAGCTCTGCAAAAATAAAGCAATCCACAAGGTGTATAAACTCAGTGTGAGAAGACACAAATTCAAACACTTTGGGTTAAGTCAGTGTTTTATCTTTTTGATTTCTCTTATGCTTCAAAGATAACAAATGGCATGTTATGTTCTAAATCAGAGTGCATCTTACAGCTATTAAGTATACTGATTCAGAACAAATTTTTTAAAATTTTCATTTTCACTTTTACGTCTATTGATACTGTTATCACAGAAAACTTTTATGTGGAAAATAAATTACCATCACTCTTTTTTAAGAGCAAGACTGGAAGTGGGCCATTTCTCATATTGTTTTTATTATTCCTGCAGTTGGCTTGGCTTGGAGCCGCATAGTTGTCATGGACCCCACCATTTCCTTTCATCCTTAACCCAGTCACTGGCCAAGTCTTGCTTCTTTTATTTTTGTAACCCCTCTGACACGTTTTCCATGGCTGCTGCCTTACTGTAGACTCTCCTTTCCCCCCACCTGGACCAGCATGGCTGCCAGCTTCTTGGCATCCGTCTCACCCCCTCTAAAGGCTCCAGGGTCATCCTCTTAAGCTTCGTGTCATGTCACCCAGCTCACTTCCCACATGCTCTTCACCATGCTTTCCTTGATTGAATCTTCATTTTTCTTTCATACTTTGGTCTGTCTTCTTTATACAGCTATATCATCTCCAACATTTCTTTCTTCGTTTTCTGTGTGAACTAGAGAGTTTACACCTTTAAATGCTTCTAAAAAGAAGAAACATTCTTTTCATTTTTTTTGAAGCTCCTTAATCATATACCATTCATTTTTCCTGTAGGCTGAGAGTTATCCCTGTCAGCTGTTTGGAATCCTTTCTGGAACAAGAGAGCAGAGAAATAAACCATGAACATGGGTGTCTTAATTATTTATCCTGGTCTCCAGAAAGTGTCATGCCCGCAGCAGGAAGACTGTGCGTAGCATAATTACTTCTCTGTGAAGCAACATGAGTATGTAGAGAAAGTACACGAAGTACGCAGGATGTTTTCTTTCTTCTTCTTCTTTATTTTTTTAGAAGACGGTATTTTATTTAATTTATTTTTTGTCCATGCCACAGGGCATGTGGAATCTGAGTTCCCTGACCAGAGATCAAACCCATAACCCCCTGCACTGGAGGTGCAGAGTCTTCACCACTTGACTTCCAGAGGAATCTCAGACATTTTAGTTTTTATCTCTCGCATTTTCTCTATATTTTGCACTGATTTATCTTAATTCCTTTCATTAACATCCAGCATCCTCCAAGTCTCAGTTCATCCTTTCCTGGTATCTCTCTGTTTTATCTAGGTATGTAGTAATATTTAGGCTGACTCTTTTTTTTAAAAATAGCTTTATTATGGAGATAAAGTTTTAAAATATTTAATTTTTTGCTTTCTTCAGTCAAACACCTTTGCTGCTTCTGCCCTCAGTATTCATTTAAATATAATTTCTATAGGAGAAATACCAAGAGAAAGACCAAGGTAATATTCATTATTAATATGATCGAAAAACAGAATGATATAAACTACTGTCTTGCAAGCAGTTTCTTGAGAAAGGCTTCCTACTTCCCATTATCAGATTAATAACTGAGCATAGAGGGTTCAGATTAATAACTGAGCATAGAGGCTTCAGTTCAGAGAGATTTTTAATAGTGCAGAGAAGAGGGCTCAGTTGCTTCAGTCATGTCTGACTCTTTGTGACCCCATGGATTATAGCCTGCCAGGTTCCTCTGTCCATGGGGATTCTTCAGGCAAGAATACTGGAGTGGGTAGCCCTTTCCTTCTTCTGCAGCGAAGAGACCCCTGCATATTTAGCTGGAGTAGGTAGCGGGTAGGGGCTGGGTATAAAGGAAGAGAAAGAAAAGCCAGGCCATATTCTGTCCTGGGAAATGAAATGAAAGAAAGATGGAGAAGGAGAGAAAGGATAAAGAAAGTGGGATGTCTCGATTCCCCGCCCCCGCCCCCTGCCGCCCGCCACTGGAGGCCTATGCTCTCAGGTGAATTAGCAATCTGGGCCTTGGGCACATCACAAATAAGCTGGGCAAAGCAGTGTGGTCAGGCAGACGGGGGGCCCTGGGTTTGAGTTTTGCCCTGCTACCATAATTCTTTATCTGATGGGGATGCAGAGTTGAAAAGAGAGAGACCTACAGTGGTGTACACGATGGTAAGGTGAGGTGACCTCCGAGGCAGAGGCTGAAGGAAGGGCATGGCAATTGTTCAGTTAGCCTGCAGAAGCTAACACAAGCCTGAGTCAGCCAGGAAGTGACTGGAGCAAACCAAGGCAGATCAGATCTCTAGCCACACTATCCTCAGATTTCAGCCCTGGAGGCCAGGGGACACCCAGGGGACAAGGGATGCAGCCCTGGAGACCAGAAGAGGTAGAGGACATCTTCTCCCAGACCCCGGATCTTGCCCACCATCATGAGGATGTCAAATGCTCCTTCTTCCCATTCACCTGGGAACTGTCTTGGGAAGGAAGCCTAGGAGTGGAGGCTAGCCTGAAGGTCCAAGCATTTTCATCCTGATGAATGATTCTTTGGGGAAGTGTTTTCCCTAAAGACTTCATGGACAGCTCAGAAATGAAAGGAATTCACTGATTCTGTTGATATTCTTCACTTTATCAGTGAGGATATTGACCTTTTGGCCATTCTAGTAGCTTTCAATGTCACAGATCACACGAGGACAGAATTCAGGCTCCATAGTGCCGTTCTAGACGTCTAGTCTGGTTGTATGTCCATCACCCCCAGTCCCACTAGGGTTTCTGCAGATGGACTAGATCTCTGTGTTGGAACTGTCCGAATAACTCATGGTTGGTAGCGCTTTATCCACATTTCCTGCTCTGTAATTTTTCTGTTTCTAGCTTTTAGTTCTGTTTTTATGTCATTTCCTTCTTTAGAACAATTAGCTTATATGAAAAATTATAATACCTGTTTTATATAAAATATGCTTTAAAATATTATTTGTTTAAAATGTTTTTTAGTGCTGTATTCTGACTGTCCTCTTCAAACATCTAGACTCTGAAACTTAGTAGTGCAGCCAAGAGGCATATCTACAAGTAAATCCAAATATTCGCTGCTAATTAAGAATCAGCCAAAATGGTAACTTCAAAAGGAAAAGAAGGCCAGGGAACTAGCCTTTAGAGTCAACTGTGTGTTCAATTCTGCTTGTATATTTTTATCTCATTTACTTCTCAGATAAGCTTTATGTAATTTTTAAAAATTGTATCCATTTACAAGCTAACTGAAGTTGTCACCAGTTCAGGGCAACTTCCTTAGAAACCTAAGCAAGTCTGAATTTGAACGATGTGCTTTTCATACTGTTTTACTGATTTGTGTTGGCAAAGCAAGGCATTCATTCTCTTATGCTTTTTCTTTTGATTAATCCTGAATTCCAGAATGATCCTCAAAAAATATGTCATTATCAGCACCTGCAGAGTCAAAAAGTCGCCATGTTTGAATTTGAAGTTTACACCGTGTTCCTTGTTTCTTCTTTAAATCTTTTCTTGCCGGGAAAAATAGCTCCTGAGGTAGGAAGATTATTCATGAACCCATTTAGAAAGCAGGTCATCTCATCTATGCATCATCATTGTTGAGAAGTATGCTGTGGTTTTCAATACAGCTGTCTAGTGATTTATCTTTAATAGTGAAAGAAATACCAAGCCCATTAATCCAGGGGCAGATGTATGCCAAGCTTGTTGTCATATCGTCTGACAGCTGACCAAAGGCTAACTGTTTGTCGAAGCGGGGGTGGTGGTGGTGGTGGTGGTGGTGGGAAGTCTAGATGGCAGTAGCTCAGAATTCATAAGCATTTTGAGATTCCTCCATTAGAAGAAAGAAGGAAGGGAAAGGGAAAGAAGGCGATATTTTAGGGGCTTCATTGTAAATACTTTGAACAAATAGTACCAGTGTTTTTCTTAGGGAGTAGGTCAAAGATCAACTTGCTAGTTCCAACTCATTTCTGTCCACCATTAACTATCTTTCTTAGCTGATGAGTTGGGGGAAAATGCCAGTAATTCTAGGCAGAAGCCTATGCTATCAGCAACTCTGATAAGCTATCTAACAACTGCCTGGTTTGTACAGGAGCAGACTTCCAAGGAGGGATTTTCTTACTAGCAAAGTAAGCCTACAGGTGGTCAACAGACACATGAAAAGATGTTCAACATCACTCAACGTCAGGGAAATGCAAATCAAAACCACAATGAGGTATCACATCACACCTGTCAGAATGGTTATCATCAAAAAGCCAGGAAATAACAAGCGTTGATGAGGGTGTAGAGAAAAGGGAACTTTTGTGCACTGTTGGTGGCAATGTAACTCAGTGCAACCACTGTGGGAAATAGTCTGGAAGTTCCTCAAAATTATTAAAAAATAAAACTGCCATATGATCCAGCAATTCCATTTCTAGGTATTTACCTGAGGAAACAACAGTAATTTGGAAAGATATCCACACCCCCATGTTCATTGCAGCATTATTTACAATAACCAAGACATGGAAGCAACCTAGGTGTTCACTGACAGACAAATGCATAAAGAAGATACGGTGTACATATGCAATGGAAGATTACTCAGCTGTAGCAAGAATGAAATGTGTGCTATTTGTGACGACATGGATGGACCCAGAGGACATTATGCCAAGTGAAATTAGAGAAAGAAGAATACCACAAGATCTCATTTACATGTAGAATCTAAAAAACAATAAAACAAATGAACAAACGAAAACCAGGCTTATAGACACAGAGAACAGATGAAGTGTTGCTGATGCGGAGAAGTGGAGGGGACTGGGCGAAATAGGTAAAGGAGATTAATAGTTGCAAATTTTCAGTTACATAATAAGTCACAAGGATGTAGTATGTAGCAGACAGTAATACTGTAATACAGACAATAATGCCATAATAATTTTGCAGGTGACGATTAGTTACTAAGCTTGTTGTGGTCATCTTGTAATGTGTTTGTCAGATCACTAGGTTGTACACCTGAAATGAACATAATGCTGTACATCAACTATACTTCAGAAAAATTTTAAAAAGTAATACAATATTGTAAAGTTAAAAAAAAAAAAAAAAAGTAATCAAGCCTCATGTCCCAGGTCTGGTCTATGGTGACACACACAGGTTCTGAATAGCTCTATGACTAAGTATGTATTTGTTTTGTTTTGAGTTAAATATCTTCTATAGATAATGAGTCCCCAAACGAGCCCAGTGGAATGATCAACAGCAGTCGTGTCTGGCCGTGTCAGAGCTCTGGGTCTCAGGCCCCAGGGGAGCTTAGTTGAGATATTGGCAGCTTGCAGTCAGGAGTCTTCAAGCCAGGATGCCTTGAATATGTGGTCTTGATAGCCTATTCCTTGTATCAAAGCTCATCTGCAGAAAAAAATCCAGGGGCACAGGCTCAGATATAGACTAGTGGTTTTGAGCAATGACAGTATAAAGAGTCCTATGGGTTGACGTTCATTAGAGACCCAATAAAGCCAATATTTATACCAATCTAATTTTGAGACCAGTTTTAGTTGACATGGTTAAATAGTGAGTGAGTCTTTAGAAAAGGTATGTTGATTCCTTGCCATTTTGTCTAAGGGAATTTCTCTAGGATAAATATTATCTGTAAACTCTTGAGCTTATACCTCATCATGGCTTTATCAGTACTTACACACTCAGGAGAAACATTGGTATTTCATATCCAGTCAACAACTTCTGGAGCCAATAGCACCCCCACTTTTGACAACCAAAAATGTCTTCATACATTGCCTGATGTCCCCTGGGAGAGGGACAAAATTGCTCTTGGTGAGAAGCACTGTGCTAGTACATTATGAAAATGTTTTAGATCTAACTTTTCTGGAATATATCTACTTTCAAAATAAATTATTATCCGTTCTCTCAGTTTTGATTCAAAACTTGTGCACTCAGCTAACTCCCAGGACAGTTTGGATGTTGTATCCAACTCCTCTGTAGTTCATACATTTCTCATTTTAATCTCTCTCTTCCTTTAGCCACCCCTTTAGCTATAAAAATGCCTAATGCATGTGGTGGCTTATGGCAGGGAGATAATAAATATTATTTCTTCTCTCTCTTGATCTTTGCTTTCTTTCATTTACCAATTCCTTGGATTGCAGCAGATTTTCTAGCCTAGTGGTAATTCTGTAGTTCTTGCCTCTTGGCTTTGTGTTCATTACATTTTCATGAATCCTGGGGTTGACTTTGACTTTTTCTCACAGGTTTTGTAAACCTTGGTAATGTTGAATTGAAATACTATTTATTTAGTATTTCAGAGTCCTGTTCAATGTTAATTGTCAAGTAATATGTTCAGTATGATTCCATTTTTTTTCCACACACACACATATGTACACACACACAACAGGCTAATACACATGTGCAGAAAAACATTATGGAGGGATATATTCCAAATGATAATCTTTACCCTAAATGAGATCCTGAGTGATTCAGTGTTTTTTCTTTCTGCTCATTTATATTTTCTAATTTTTCCTACAATACGCATTTGGCTTGTAAATTAAAAAAGACAAAAATGTTTGCAAAGTCATTCTCCAGCTTTCTGTCTCATCAGTGCAAGAGTTGACACTCACCCACGGGTGTTGTTAATGGTAACCAGAGTTTTGTTTTCAGTGGTGCTTATTTTTGGAAGACACCAGGACAACTGAGTCACCCATCGTATTTTAGGGAAAAGGATGAAACAAGAAACCCCAAAGGAACAGGTGAAGATTCGCTAGGCAGATTTCTGCCTTGTACTGAAAGTCTTTTGGGTCAAGATATATGTACGTGCATGAGCTCAGATGGAACTTTCCTGAGCCATGGCGGGGCTGAATTTAGCCGTGAGCTAAGGCTCTCAGTCACTCAGAGTGTCATCCAGCAGAGAATGGCTAGTGTATCCTGGGGCTTTGTTTATTGAAAAGAGGTCCAATAAGCACACCATGTTCTTAGAGCATGCTAGCCTTGCTCTTCTCCAAATGGCTCCACAATACTAAGCATCTCCCTGAGCACCATCAGCTGCTGACGTGACTCATCGTCAACAGCCTCCAGGACCTTCATGAATCACAGCTCACAGGCAGGCTCTTGCTCAGCTGAGACATGCCAATAATTGAAGCTATAGCCTCACTGGTTACTGTGTACTTTTAGAAACCCAAATTAGCTTTCCTCGGGGAAACACTATGGTGGTGGGCAAAAGCAGACGCCTCTTTCTTGTCATCTTGGGCACAGCTTGATGCTGCTGTGAGTGGCTGGCTGTTGCTGATGGCGGAGTTCGTGAGAGGGAAGTGATAGGGAGGGAGCTGGGTGGATGTAGCTGTTTGACTCTGACTGCACACGATCTAATCAAAAGTGTTTAGCATCAGGCTCAGCTGGCTTAGAAGGAGGAGTACAAGCTTGGTAGATAGACCCCAGAGTGTGAATTCAGCTTCCATTGCATATTTTGTATTAACTTCTCATAGCCTCAATGTCCTCATCTGTAAAATGGTCATAGAGATTTCCTCTTAGATCTGTTGTGAGGATGAAGAAAGAATGCTTGTAAATGACAGTCTGGTATACAGCAGACATTCAGCTTTCCTTTCTCTCTAGTTGGTTTCCAGGTTTGTGACTGACGATTTGAATAGATGAGGGGTTCACAGTTTTTTTTTTTTTTTCCTATAAAGGGACAGAGAGCAAATATTTCAGGTTTTGTGGGCCAGGAGGCAAGATTGAGGATATTATGTACCTATTTACATGGATGGAGGTTTGTGACGTTGTACAGGAGACAGGAATCAAGACCATCCCCAAGAAATAGAAATGCAAAAAAGAAAAATGGCTGAGGAGGCCTTACAAATAGCTAAGAAAAGAGAAGTGAAAAGCAAAGGAGAAGAGGAAAGATATACCCATTTGAATGCAGAGTTCCAAAGAATAGCAAGGAGAGATAAGAAAGCCTTCCTCAGTGATCAATGCAAAGAAATAGAGGAAAACAATAGAATGGGAAAGACTAGAGATGTCTTGAAGAAAATTAGAGATACCAAGGGAGAATTTCATGCAAAGATGGGCTCAATAAAGGACAGAAATGGTATGGACCTAACAGAAGCAGAAGATATCAAGAAGAAATGGCAAGAATACACAGAAGAACTGTACAAAATAGATCTTCACGACCCAGATAATCATGATGGTGTGATCACTCACACTCACCAAGAGCCAGACATCCTGGAATGTGAAGTCAAGTGGGCCTTAGGAAGCATCACTACGAACAAAGCTAGTGGAAGTGATGGCATTCCAGTTGAGCTATTTCAAATCCTAAAAGATGATGCTGTGAAAGTGCTGCACTCAATATGTCAGCAAATTTGGAAAACTCAGCAGTGGCCACAAGACTGGAAAAGGTCAGTTTTCATTCCAATCTCAAAGAAAGGCAACGCCAAAGAATGCTCAAACTACTGCACAATTGCACTCATCTCACATGCTAGTAAAGTAATGCTCAAAATTCTCCAAGCCAGGCTTCAGCAATATTGAATGGTGAACTTCCAAATGTTCAAGTTGGTTTTAAAAAAGGCAGAGGAACCAGAGATCAAATTGCCAACATCCGCTGGGTCATCGAAAAAGCAAGAGAGTTCCAGAAAAACATCTATTTCTGCTTTATTGACTATGCCAAAGCCTTTGACTGTGTGGATCACAATAAACTGTGGAAAATTCTGAAGGAGATGGGAATACCAGACCACCTGACCTGCCTCTTGAAAAACCTATATGCAGGTCAGGAAGCAACAGTTAGTACTGGACATGGAACAACAGACTGGTTCCAAATAGGAAAAGGAGTATGTCAAGGCTGTATATTGTCACCCTGCTTATTTAACTTAGATGCAGAGTACATCATGAGAAATGCTGGACTGGAGGAAGCACAAGCTGGAATCAAGATTGCTGGGAGAAATATCAATAACCTCAGATATGCAGATGACACCACCCTTATGCAGAAAATGAAGAAGAACTAAAGAGCCTCTTGATGAAAGTGAAAGAGGAGAGTGAAAAAGTTGGCTTAAAGCTCAACATTCAGAAAACTAAGATCATGGGATCTGGTCCCATCACTTCATGGCAAATAGATGGGGAAACAGTGGCTGACTTTATTTTTTGGGCTACAAGATCACTACAGATGATGACTGCAGCCATGAAATTCAAAGATGCTTACTCCTTGGAAGGAAAGTTATGACCAACCTAGATAGCATATTGAAAAGCAGAGACATTACTTTGCCAACAAAGGTCCGTCTAGTCAAGGCTATGGTTTTTCCAGTAGTCATGTATGGATGTGAGAGTTGGACTATAAAGAAAGCTGAGTGCTGAAGAATTTATGTGTTGGAGAAGACTCTTGAGAGTCCCTTGGACTGCAAGGAGATCCAGCCAGTCCAAGGAGATCAGTCCTGGGTGTTCATTGAAAGGACTGATGTTGAAGCTGAAACTCCAATACTCTGACCACCTTATGCAAAGAGCTGACTCGTTGGAAAAGACCCCGATGCTGGGACAGATTGAGGGCAGGAGAAGGGGGCAACAGAGGATGAGATGGTTGGATGGCATCATCGACTCAATGGACATGAGTTTGAGTGGACTCGGGAGTTGGTGATAGACAGGGAGGCCTGGCGTGCTGCGGTTCATGGGATTGCAAAGAGTCGGACACAACTGAGCAACTGAACTGAACTTACAGAGAGAAAACTAATTTCTACCAATTTTGAATTGATGAAATCCAAATATAATAACAGAATAAAGTTTCTCTAATACAAACCTACCATTGAAAAGAAAGGGATTCTTTTTCTGGGGAGAAACGTTTGACTTAATTGGGACTCCAAGTCAGTGCTCCTTATCATCAGATCGATTGCCCATGTTCATCTGTACAAACCATTCTTAACTTGCAGACCAAATAAACACAGGCAGCAGGCTGAATTTGGCCTGCAGACCATAGTTTACAGTTTCTTATTGTAGACTCTCTACAACTAATGCCAGTCTCTGCTTGTGGTCTAACCCAATCATCCATGATGAGTAAATAATTTGAAATCATAATTGCTACATAAACAACAATTGGAGGGCTACAATCTGGAAAGGAAGATGAAATAGTTCAATCTATAAATAGGCTTTTGGAAGCTGACAAAGTGCTTATTCTATCTGATCCATTTGTGGCTGAAATCAGGAAAACAGTAGGAAGAAGTGATCAGGCCACACAAACTGACCACCTACACACAGAGATCAAGACATGGATCATCATGGCAACAGACAATTACTCTATCAGGTTCTTTCTGCTTCTTATCAAAGAAGAAGTGGACATGCATATTTGTATTCATTCCCACCCCCTCCGTGCAAAGAAGGGATTAAAATTTGGCACATAAAACGTCAGAGGGTCCCTTCCTGCTGCCCCTCCCTTGACCCGGCTGGCTGGTTGGTGCACGGGTGTGAGTCCGCAGCCCACTGAGGCCAACGAGTAGAGACAGTGCTCTACGGGGCTTATTGTGTTGGTTTCACAACAAAATGGATCCTATTCTACCTACCAAGGCAACCATTAATGGCGTAAATGAGGAATTTCACTGATGATCGTGCATTGACATAAAATCAAGTAGAATAGGTCACTAAGCATCAATTTTGGAACAAAAAAAATAATTCAGCATTCAACCCAGAGAGTGGGGAAGCACGGCAGGAGGGCTGAGCGCTGTTATGGTGTCTGCATCTGGCAGCATTGCTGGCGTGGCTGAGTCAGAAGTCTGGGCAAAATGCAAAGCTGTTTAGGAATTCTTTGTACTATTTTCATTCTTTTTTGTTTGTTTGTTTTTTCGCCTGTGCCATGTGGCATACAGGATCCCTGACCAGGGATCAAACCCATGCCTCCTGCACTGACAGCGTGGATATCTGTCACTGGTTAAGAATCACTGGACCACCAGGGAAGCCCCTGTTTAGGCATTCTTGAGCTTGGGCTTTGACAGAGTTGCTGGGGCATCTCAACAGATTCTGCAGAGGAGCACAGATGATAAAATTCAGTGAGACAAGGAAGTCCAGATTTTGATGCATGTGGTTTATAAAATCCCAGGTTTATATATTTAGAGTGCCGATCATTTGGCAGATTCTCTTGCAGAAAGTTCACCAACAGCATCCTGCATTTGATCAGATTCACCTGGTTAAATTACCCATAAATGTTCTCACAAAACCAGGGACTAGAAGAATAATACAGGGCGTATTCTTCCTACAATGGAAACATACTTTTGTGGAAAGCTAATACATGGTGGAAACTACCCAGTGGAAAAGAGGGGATCAGGGTGGGTGTTAGGGTGAAGCTACATAAGACAACATTGATAACTAAATTGCCAACAGAGGAACGTCCGTGTTTCTGAGTATGTGAGTGATAGATATGGAAGAGGGCTGAAGCACATAGAGCCAGAAAGGACTCCAGTTTATTAGAAAGGATCCAAGTGGGAGAGCTAGCTGCTTACTATCTGTTGAGATAAAGGAATGACACCCAATGGCAACACATAATTTGAGATTCATTGAGTGCTTGTGAGTATTAAGTTTGCCATGCCAATGGTGATAAAGCTTTTTGGGGCAAGGATGTTGAACTGAAGATTGTTGAATTTGTAAAGTGCTTACAACTTCTTATAATTAACTCCTCCTTAGAAAAATAGCTATTTTTGAGGCAGAAATATTTTAAAATGTGTTGTTTTAGCAGAAGAACAATCTTTAGCCTAAGGGTATTTAGCAAAGGAGCTTTGGTGATGGTTTTAAAAAATATTTCTTATCTGAGCTGATCCAAATGCATCTTTTCTCCATTTGTGTGTCAAGAGAACAGAGAGCAAATGCATGTTATCTGAGTTTATCTAACCAGTTGGAATAAAGTACACAATTCATGAAAGGATAAATGTCAAGAAGAAAAGCTGAAGTATATGTCCAAGCAAAATTTATTAGATGTCTATTCAAGAAAAACACAATGACCTTTGCTTGTAAGAATTTGAAGTCAATTACCTAAAAGCTTGGTATGAATATTTTTCCTTTTAAAATCAGATACAGAGAGTAGAAACATTAATTTTTCTTAAGTATGACAGGCAACAGATATTGAAGTCTTCTCTCATAAATGGCATCAAAGGTAATTATTCATTTATCAGCAAAGCCGCATGCAGTTGACCTAATTTCAAACCCAAAGCCTTTAAAATATAAAGCTGGCTGTGAACTTGACAGTAATCAAGGTAGGCTACTCAAAGATGTTTCTTTACCTTCTTCCTAGTGAAATTCCTCTATAATCAGTATTTATATACATTTTAGTTTGGCTGCTAAAATCTTATATTCATAAATTTTTGCATAAGTGCTATCTTACAGAATCGCACTGTCGAGTCATAATAATGATTTGTGGGAGATGTAAAGGATGCTCTGTTGAAGGTGTTTTAGCTTAGTTTAAATGAAGGATAAAGACCAAATTAGGAAATTCCCCTGTCTTCTCAACAACTAAATAGTCTGTACAAAAAAAAGAGCAAATGTATGTACAAAATTCTAGAGTCTACGTACATTGTGAAAAGATCAATCACTGTCCACAGAAGAAATGCTGTAAAAAGTTTTATCTATAAGGTGCTGAAGATCCAAATATGAATAGTTCTTATGCAAAGTCATAAGAAATACAAAGCTAGTTCTCAGGGTATGCGTAATTCAGGCACTGTTAACCATGTTAAATCTTTCAGGTCCCAATATCGTCTCATAGGTTTCTACCTCAGGGCAGAAAATATAACCTGAATGATTTAGCATTGTCTCTAAAAAGTGCCTAATGTATTCCGAGGAAGTAGTTTACACACACCAGGAAAAATCAGGCTCAACATATTCCTGTCCTCAAATGTAGCCAGGATTCTGAGTTCCAGAGAAGAAAAATAATTATCATAGTAAAAATAATTGTATTGATCATAATCCTTACTAAAACCAGCCTTAATACTTGTGATGCTTCCAAAGTACTCTATTTCTATAAAATAATGTGTGAGATTCTTCTACATTTCCATAAAACGTACAACATAGCATATGGATTGTCTGTTTTCATACAATCTCAGATGTGTATGTGTACACACAGTGAAATCTTACCTATGAATATTGCTTACACATACTTTCAAGTGTCTATGTTAGAATAATTCATTGCCCCTGTCACTAACACTGCTTTTATTTAACTTTTATCAGATAAATAAAACACTAAGAGCTCATTGTTCATTATGCTGATTATTACATTTTAATATAAAATAGCAATGCAACTTTACAACACAATAGTTATTTTTTTTTTGTAGTCTAGCTAAACCTCTTATATGCTCATGATGATTACCAAAGGCTCTTATTCACTTATTGTTTGCACTTCTAAAAAGTACAAAAAGAAAACCTGCAGGAAAAGACTCCTACTGGAAACTCACATTCAATTCAACACAATCACACTCATTCGAATGAACTTTCCTACTCTTACTTTGGATTTTGTAATCACTGTGCATGTTACAACAGGTAAGTGCAGGCAAACAATAGTTGAAGTACAGTTGTCATATCGTGTAAACCAGGACACTAGGCAAACTCGTGAAAGGAAAATATACTGCCAAGCTAAGAAGGTGAAAATGCGAACCACAGCAAATAGTAAGAAACAATCTTCTGGTTGCCTGAAGGGAGAGCAGCTTCCAAAGTGGACCGGGGAGCCTCCTTGAGACACTTATTTGTTTGCCTCAACTGCTCAACCCTTATTAAGCATAGGGTTTTCTTTCTGATGCCACACATCCACTTTTCCAAGTTTAGAGCAGAAAGCAGGAATATGCACTTTCACACGGAGGCTAATCCGCCCATCTCCCCAAGGCGTGGCAGTTCAGTTGCTGGTGGTCTGGTGGCAGGTGGAGATGGTGACGGTGGGTGACTTCTGTTGGAAATGGAAGGCATTACAGCAGGAGCCCTGAGGGATCTCTCAGGCAAGGTTATGCAGATGTGCTGCTGAAATGCGGCATAAATAACCAGAAGAGTGATTCACAGCCTCTTGACATAGTTTCCGGGAAAAGTACCAAAGAATTTGGTTCTTCTAGAGGTTCCTGAAAATAGAAATGATAAAGGAAATGGGTGGGGGGTGGGTAATAACCGTGAGATACCAGTTCATCAATTCAAGTGGGCTTGAAAACTCGCTAAGAGAGCAAGCCCTCAGAGTTTGGAGAAGAGAGACTCATTGAAGGGATGGGATGACAGAGTCGGCAGTCTAATCTCTACTGCCCGATGCCTTCAACACTTCTTAAGCTTAAAGGCTTCACTCCCATCAGTTCAGTTGAGTTCAGTTCAGTTGCTCAGTCGTGTCTGACTCTCTGCGATCCCATGGACTGCAGCACGCCAGGCTTCCCTGTCCATCACCAACTCCTGGAGAGCTTGCTCAAACTCATGTCCATCAAGTCAGCGATGCCATCCAACTGCTCCCATCACACCAGGCTAAAGAGAAAAGCTCAGCCTCTTGGTCTGAGGGGAGAGACGATCTCGCTGAGGAGGTGGGTTTTTAAGAACAAGGATACTTGAGTATGATGGGGCTCCATCACTGAGGCTGCTAGACAGGAGTGAGGAGCGGAAGAGGAAATGCATGTGGGTACAATCTTCTTAATAAAGATGGGGCTGGCCGTGGGATAGGATGGACTGGAAAAGGCCCACACCAAGGCTTGGTTCTGTGAGCAGGAGGTCTGTCATGGCTCCTTAGCACAGTGTAACACAAAAGCTTTATCAGGGATGCCATCACCACCCAGGTTTGTTATTTCATAGAAGATCGTGCTGAATGCCACAGCATTCATTTACAAATAGCCCTGCCAGGGTCCTTCATAAAATGTAGAAAATTTGAACAACTTACCAAATCACTAAAGAAAAAAAGGCAGACCACCATTAGCGGGTGAGGGTTCTATCATTGGCGAAGTTTCTAATATGAGAAGTAAAACCAAATGCATAAAGGACCATCAGGATGATCACCTTTGGATTCAAATATCATAATTCCTTTGAAGCTTTTTGGAAGAGCAAGTGTACCAAACTCTTCCTTAGGTTTTCCAGCTCACATAGAGTGAACACAGTCTCTGTACTTCCCTTTCTCATTTACCCTCTAGAGCTTACTGTCCTGGTTTGATGACTGATCTTCTTTATCCCTGTGCAGGTAAGCCATTTTACTCTTCTCAGTGGGGAATTAATATAAACAGAGGCAGAGGCTTGTGGCTGCTAATGTGGTCTTGGCTCCTTTATTTCCCCACAGCTGGCCTGTCTACAGAAAGCCTTCATACCTCCATCAGCTGTATCCTTCATCTTCCTACATCTGTTTCCTTTTTATCTCTTTCCTCTGTGACTTAGTGTATGATACTCTTGTCTACAAAAAATTTCTCAGAAAACCTCTAGTTTTCTTTCAAGATGGTAAGAATGGGGTTGTTTTTTATGTGGTAAAAATGGAACTTCTCTCTACTTGGACCACATATTGAAGCTAAGGTGGATCAGTGGATTCTTAAGAAAAGCTATGACAAACCTAGATAATGTATTCAAAAGGAGAGACCTCACTTTGCCAACAGAGGTTCCTCTAGTCAAAGTTAAGGTTTTTCCAGTAGACATGAGAGTTGGATCATAAAGAAGGCTGAGTGCCTAAGAATCAATGCTTTTGAACTGTGATGCTAGAGAAGTCTCCTGAGAATCCCTTGGACAGCAAGGAGATCAAACCAGTCAATCCTAAAGGAAATCAACCCCGAGTCTTCATCGGAAGGACTGATGCTGAAGCTGAAGCTCCAATACTTTGGCCACCTGATGTGAAGAGCCGACTCATTGGAAAAGACCCTGATGCTGGGAGGGATTGAGGGCAGGAGGAGAAGGGGGCAACAGAGGATGAGATGGTTGGATGGCATCACCAACTCAATGACATGAGTTTGAGCAAGCTCTGGGAGATACTGAAGGACAGGGAAGCCTGGCGTGCCGTAGTCCATGGGGTCGCAAAGAGTTGGGACACAACCAAGTGACTGAACAACAACGAAGGGCACCTTCCAGCAGACCTAGTCAAGCATGAGTTGTTCATTTCATCTGTTTTCTCAGATTAGATCCTCACTGCTGATGACCAGCATTCTGTGCTGAATAGAATATTCATGTTTCTCATCTAGGGGACAGCTCATTGTTGTTCTCAGATCTCAGCCTTAACTGATTGGTGCTATTTAGAGAAATTTTCTTCTTTCAGTTGACTTGGAAATAAAACCAGCAGGAAACCACATATACCTGAAGCAGTAATACTAAATTCTATTCAAAGTGCAGTTGCCCTAGGATTACATAATGCATATGGATGTGTGAAAGATAAAGGCATTATGAAATCAAAGAAAGCTTGACTATCATATCCAACTATGCACGGGAGCAAATATAAGCAAATTATAAAATGGCCAAATGCCTGAAAGGAAATGTACACATACCAACAAACCATCCATCATCACATTTTTCCATCACATCAATGACATCACTTTCTCTGAGCTCCAGCTCATCTTCATTCCTAGGAGTATAGTTATACAGAGCCTGAAACCTTAAACAAGACAAATGCACATGTTAAAAAATTTTTTTGCACTTCTATGAAACTACCGAAAGAATATAATATTTATTTTACCTTGAACCTATCCTTAACATATTAATTAGGTAGTATAAGTCTTTGGTAAGGTTGTAAAGTAAGTAGAGGTAGTTAAGCTTTCATAAGAATTAGACCACTCTAACAGCATTTCAGAACTCACAATGAGGAAAATTTATGGAAGATTCTAATATTTATGAGTTGTATTAAAACATTTTAACATTTATAAATTCAACCTGCACTTCAGTTGTACAGTCATAGATAGCTATCATTTGGACATTAAATAATAATACAGAATAATAAGAGAAGTGGTATGTGTACTTTTCAGCTATATAAAGTAAGAAGGAATTATGGTTTTAACTAGCCATATTCAGAAGCAAGGAACTGCAACTTGCAAGTGGAATTTTCAAATGATTCTAAATTGAGATGTACAAAATGTCTCAGATAAAGCTTTTATATTGCTATGTGGAAATTACTATAAAAGAGAAGTTTATTTTTTTTTCCTGGGAGGAAGTCTTTAAAATAGTTTAATTTCGTAGTTTGCATCAGTGTAAGTGGTGATCTCAAGCAGTAGATTTAGAGACATAAGTTCTTTTTTAAAAGGTCCTGGAAAAATTGTGCTTAATGTAAAAACTCTCTCTTGAAATAATTGTATGTAAAAGTATTACTGAATGAATGCTGCCACTTTTCTTTCTTTCTTTGAATTCTTTGAAAGCATATATTTTGGTGGCATCAATCAGTAATAAACTCAGAGAATTTGGGGTAATAAAATAGCATGCATATTAATATGGACTGGCATTTTGGAAGGACACTGATTCTAACAGTTTAGAGGGTCAGGAAGTATTTGATATGCAGTTAACATGAAAATGACATATTACTACTAAAATATTACCAGTATTGTGAGGGGGATTTTTTTTTTTTTTTAAGTTAATGAATTTGTTTCTGCTGTTCTTCTTAACAGTTAATGTAATTTTGGAAAAGTAGGAAATAAGAACCACTTTCAGGACACTTTGGATTTTTTCAAGCCAACTTTAAAAGGTTGATAATATTGGATATTGCTCAGGAACAAGAATGATTTGTTTTGATTACTTCATTCAGTCAAGAGAATAATCCTTTGGTAGAACAAAACTATTCCTTCACCTGAACTCAAATGTCATGTGACAAATCAGAGACAGGCTGCATTGGCTTCTCTAAACTTTTCAGATTGGGGGAGGAGGGAGTCTGGATAAAGCTGGCCTGGGGGAGGGTGTACTGGGGAAAGACCTGGTAAGATGATGTGTCTAACAGCCTCACCTAGAAAACATTATCTTCTCTGGCCTGAGAGCAAAGCCTGAAATTCCAATGTTAGAGATTTCTTCCCCTGTTAACATTGTTTTCTCTGGGTAAACCTTTTTAGCCACTTGGGGTTTCGAAGTCTTCTACAGAGAAAGGATTCTGGTTGTGGGGAAGGGCTAAGAAAGATAGCCTAAATCCTAGAGCAGTGGCAAAATAGGGAGGTCTTGAGTACCAACATTCCTTGATTTGGATGTTTGCATGGGGCCAGCCCTGGTTGGAGGAGTCGGGTTATTTTGTTGTTTGATTTGAAGATGCTCAGGTGAAGGAATGGTATCTTTTGTCCATCCCTGGGGGAAGTTAGTTTCACCACCGTTCCTTTTCTGGTCTCACATTTGAGGGAGATAGGCATTCCTGGGCTGCTAAGTCAATGGATATACATTGCATCTCTCACTTTGGGAAACACTGGATCTCTTCAGGCTTCAGCCTTGACCCAGGCCCATCTCCAACCACTCCCAGAAATAAGCCTATTTAAGGCCATAAATCCCAGCTGCTTGAAGAATCTCAAGGTCCCAAGAGTGAAAAAAAAAAAAAGAATTGGCACGAACTCCTACTTCACTTTAACATGATGAAAACCAGTGTGCTTGTCAAAGTTTACTTACCATTCTGGTTTAATTAGACCACACAAAAAAAAAAAAAAAAAAAAAAGGAAGTTTCATGGAAACATAAACAAACCTTTCAGAAATACTCCTGCCTCTGTTGGCTTTCAAAATCAGTGTTGCACGACAGGAAATGCAGTCAAATTACAATTAAAAAAAAAAAAAATGCTGTTTTGAAGAATGTGTTGGTGAGATGAATGATGGTGGTGGGGTGCGGATGCCTCAGAAAGAAATTTGTCTTTAAAACAGGAAATGCTCAGCCAATCATGAAACTCTGTCTATAACTTGCAGCTTTTTCTGTAACATATTTTACCATACTTCTGAATTGGAGTGACATGATAACATTTTGTTCCTATTTTCAATCAAAACCTATTTCTTAAATGAAAGAGATTAAGTGATACCCTGCAGTCCATGGGGTCACAAACAGTCGGACACGACTGAAAGACTGAACAACAACAAGCTATACTTGGCACTGTAATCAAATAGAAACTTAATAAAGGATTTTTATAACGTTCAAAGCGGGACATTGAAAATGTGCCCTCTCCCACCTGTGAGCTCATAAACACATGCGAGTATTAACTCCGTATGACATGAAACAGAGTAATATCACCTATATCCTAATTCATAAATTGATTAAAAGCTTCTCATATAATGCATTGATGATGTGGTGCAGTAAACCTAATCAGTCTTGGATTTATTCTCTGTGATTCATCTCATAGTCAGTTGTGTAAAAAAGAACACAAAGTCAACCTTTAGACTTAAAAGGATTATATTTAAACTTTTTTTTTCTCCAACTAAATGAAATTTTAAATGATTTGTTCCTCCAAACCTTTTCTTTTCATTAACAAAAATTTCTTTCTAGCGGTACCCAGTGAGAGCTAGTTTGGGGTTAGAGATGATTTCTGAGGCCTGTGCTTTTAGCTAAGCACCAGGTATGTGAGCAGTGAGGAGGGACCAATAGCTGGGAGATCGCCAGGCCCTGCTGGATTGCTCTGCTCCAGCCTGGCGTGCTGAAGTCCATGGGGTCTCAAAGAGTCGGACTGAGCGACTGAACCGAACTGAACTGAGGGGAGTTGAGCTTGGCCAGCCAGCAGGGGGTGCATTATGTGTCCTCAGGTCAGCCCGACAAGGTTTAGCCCTGCCCTGTAACCGCGCCTTTCCTGGGGCTCGCTCCTGACTCAGAAAGGCAACAGCCAACAGGAAGTGGATAACCTCTGACTGTCTTCCTAGGGCAAAATGGAACAGAAAGACAACCTTAAAGACAGTATGTGACACCTTCAGGGTTGGTTTGACTTAGTATCAGTAAGTGGGGACTTGAAAGAAAGGGTGAAAAGGCATTTATTTTTCTGGTCCTCTGGGTAGTAAACATGACGTAACTGAATAACAGTGCATGTTTTAAGACTGCCATTTCCAACATTCTGGAACTTCGGAATTGTGTCACTAACTTATCACTGTAGGTCTACTTTGACCTTCTCTTGCTTTTCGAATATGTATAAAAACAATGTTAGAACATTTTCAGTGTCTTTAAGGCTGCAGTTACTAGAATCTACATGCTGAGTAGAACAGGGAGAGAGACAGATTCATAAATCTTAGGAATCACTACAGCATTGGAAGGTTTTTCTAGTGCATAAATCAATCTTTGCAAAATCATGGATTTTTTTCCAAAAGTAGCTTCTGTTCTCTGTTGTGAAAGATGGAAGTTATTGCAATTACTCTTAATCAGGGAGGTCTTATCTCATGTTAGTTACTCTGGTCTCTTTCATGTGCAAAGTTGTACCATCCTCGCTTATGGTACATCAATGGTCTGTTTTGTGGGTCAAGGTTAGTCTCAAATTTAGAAGATAAGAAGAATACTTACGGTTCCCCCCCACCTTGAATGTTTTCATGAGTAAACACAGGACGCTGTGGCTGAAATGAAATGATTTTCAATGTAATCAATGCTTAAACTGGTACTAATTAAAAGATAATTTGGATAATGGCATGGCACTTTTCTTGACATTTAATATTTCCTGTTGTAAAAAACCAAGAGGAAGAAAAGAAAAACCAAATAAAGGGTTTCTACAGGATTCATAATTAAAATATTTTGAAGGGTGCTTTAAATTAAGTCGAAATAACCAAAGTTCAAATGTTTGAAACATATCTGCAATCTCGTCTGCTCAAGCTTTAAGGAAGACTCAGGGCTCAGTCCCATTGATTTTTCAAAGGCCAGGAACATGGCAAGAACATAGACACCAAATAACTAGACTGGGGAGTTTGGACATCTTCATTCAACCTTATTCTTCAGCATTTTTTCAAACAAGCAAAAAATAAACCACATGTAGTCTTAACAGCAAAGTATCCACATTCATTCTAATATACTTTTCCTTCACAGACAACATTTTCACATACAGTACAGAGGAACATGTCAAGAGGCAGACATGCCATGCTACATTTGAATTAACACTCTCTGTTCTCAATGTGGAGGAAACACATGCATTTTTAAAAACAGAAAACAGAGAGTTTTAAATTGCATGTAACAAACAATATCCAGGTAACATGTAACATTTTACCTGAGAAGAGAAATATTGGTAGAAATTCCCAGTGCACTGAACTCTCAAAAGAGTTTCCTTTCTTTTTAAACTAAGCATCAAGACCAGTATCTGTAATAGATACTTATAATATTGGAAATGACAAGCCTTTGAATCCATATATCCACATAAATACTTCAATGAATGAAAGTTAACACGTTTCTTGAACATGTAAACTCAATGTCATTTATACCAACTGTCTAAATGTTACCTTTTAGAAGGGGAAAAAAGCATCACAGTTCATTCACAACACACTTCAAAACCATTCTCTTATAAATGATGGCAACGTGGTAAAAATGAAATAAATCAGAATCTGAATGACAAATTGCATGGCAATTATCAAAGTAATTCCTTATTGATGATTAGATTTTAGATCCATGACATTAGACGTCAGGGTCAGTTCCTGGATCCCGGAGTTATAAATGGATAACTGAGAGACTGGGAATTCCCCCCTGCAAACTGTCCATCGAAACCCCTCTGGTTCAAGAATGGAGGGTGACTCTGGGGTTTCTTTCAGTCTACGAGTCTATAACCTGCTCCCTTCCTGCATTCTTTATCCATTCCCTTCCCATCCAAGCTGTCTGTCTAGCATAGAAGACTAGATGCTTGTTACTATACTACTAAAACTTCAAGCTTTCAATTAATAGTAATTGGAACCTACTATTTACCAGCAATATTCTTAGAAATTTCACTCAACAGTCTATGCATGGAATATATAAGTGTAAGATTAAAGAGTGGATAAAAATTGTTGGACACATGTATGGCTTAAGAGTATAATACTTAGACTGTACATAAATATAAAATAACTAACAATGTATTTATTATTAAAATTATAAAATATATTATTTAAAGATTGATTAAGACTAAATCAATTTAAATAAATGAAGAGGTAAAGTTAAGTCATTCTTAAGCCTACATTTCTTCAAGTTTTCATTCAATCATATATATATGATATATTACATATATATCTTATATAATTTTATGCAGAAATAAGATTTGTATTTATCAGTTGCTATTTATGTTTTGTAATAATTTCCAGTCTCCTTTTCTCAGTCTTGTTTTTCATTTTAAATCACTGCAGAATAATGTTCCCTCACATATGTATATATATCTTTTTTGATTGTCTTAGTCATCTCTCTCTTTTGCTTTTGAAATTACGATTGATCTTGCCTTTTTCACTATCATAAATATCAAAGCTATAAACATTTTTATACAAAGAGATATTTTCTTCTTTTGAGCTATTCTTTAGAACACATTTCCAGGAGTAAGATTTCAGGCCAAAGATTATGCATTCAAGCCACATGATGTTGAAAATGCTGGTGTTAGTTACTCAAGAATACTACATTTAAAAAATGCAACTTAAAAACATCTAAAATGCCATATTTCAAATCTCATACCAAGATAGCTATTAATTCTCTCACACACAAAAAAATCACAGTGCCATTTACAGTGTATAACAAAGTTATAATTAGGAAAATAGGACATGTTCTTGCTTTAAGAGAAAATGTTTTGTAAAATATATTTCATTGTGCTCTAAAAATGGCATGCCTATTTTCACACTTTTAAACCATTCTAATATTTTTGAGTTGAGTAAAAGTTTCACTTCTACATCATGGCATCAGTGCTTGGTAAAACTGGTTGGTCTAATTTCATTGCTGCCTCTGTTAAAATGTGAATACAACTTTAAAATCAGATTGTTGATATTAAAAAAATTTACCTATTATAACCCATATAGCACTTTTCTAGTGTTGTCATTATAGTTCTACTAGTTTAATTTCTTTAATTCAACTCATCTCCTAAATCATTTAAATGAACCATCTCTTTGCTAATTATGAAAGTCAGGCTTTTACCAGAATCATGTGGCTACCTTAATTCCAGAGGCCTCTGTGTCTTAATAATTCATGTTCCTGGGTGTGTCAGCCAGTAACGTCCTTGTTTTTTAACCAATCTCTCTCAATACTTCCTTCATATCCTTTAAAGGACCCACCCCTACTTTTTTTTTTCCCTGAGTCACTGGTTTTCTATACTGTTCACATACTCAGGCCAGGATTTATCACCGCTTTTATTAGCAGAGAAGTTTTGTATCTATTATAATAGAGAGTTTTAGAACTTTTCTGAGGTTACCTTTGATAGGACTCATCTCCATGTGAATGTGGACACCTGGGAACCAGTTTGGAGGAAAGATGACCAGTTACACCAACTGAAATAATTTATTTTAGAAGTATTTGGTCAACAGAGGAGTGAGCAGTATAGATACTCGTGAGGGCACGCTGTGTCTTTCTGGCATTGGCAGTGACTGACTGTGTGACCTTGGATACGCACCTCAGTTTCCTTATTGCTGAAATCAAGGAGTCAGACATGATGATGGTTTAGGTCATGTCCCCCTGCTGCTGCTGCTGCTAAGTCGCTTCAGTTGTGTCCGACTCTGTGCGACCCCATAGACAGCAGCCCACCAGGCTCCCCTGTCCCTGGGATTCTCCAGGCAAGAACACTGGAGGGGGTTGCCATTTCCTTCTCCAATGCATGAAAGTGAAAAGTGAAAGGGAAGTCGCTCAGTCGTGTCCGACTCCTAGCGACCCCATGGACTGCAGCCTACCAGGCTCCTCCGTCCATGGGATTTGCCAGGCAAGAGTACTGGAGTGGGGTGCCATTGCCTTCTCCCATGTCCCCCTTAGGGAATCCATAAAGGAATCCACATTTCCACAGATGTCTCTCCCTTGTTACCCATTCAGTTGTCAGAGAGCTGTGACAACTGGTGTTGGTTAATTTCCAAGTGTCTCCGTCACATAAAAGCAATTAATTTTAAAACAATAATTAAACTTCATTTTTCAGATCAGTAAACCAAAGCCCAAAGAAAATTTCTTAATACCACAAACAGGTAAGAAGAAGAAACTGAATTATAATTTTGACTCTATATTGGATTAAAGGATTCCCTGGTGGCTCAGACAGTAAAGCATCTGCTCACAATGCGGAAGACCCGGGTTCTATCCCTGGGTTGGGAAGAGCCCCTGGAGAAGGAAATGGCCACCAACTCCAGTACTCTTGCCTAGAAAATTCTATGGATGGAGGAGCCTGGTGGGCTACAGTCCATGGGGTTGCAAAGAGTTGGACACGACTGAGTGACTTCACTTCACTTCACATATTGGATTAAAGATGACTATGGTGGAATAGATAGTGTGGGCTTATTAAAGTCACATCTTAATTTCTTCCTTTAGGCAAGTGTTTATGTTCTGTGTGGATACTCAACTGAACTGTTGTGGGAGGCTGTCTTTTGCTTTTCCCTCTCCTGATGTTGCACCTGGACACAAAGCTTGAGGCAAAGACCTGTGTTTGCACTCTATTGCCACCTAATGGTGAGTAATGGCAGCAACATGTTAAAAAGTGTTAATGCCTTTGGACAGCTCTTGCCAAGTTCCTTCAGCCTGGAGTCATTTTGAAAGGCTATTTTAAAGACCACAGAGCGATGTGGAATAGATATTCATCTGTGTTTCTGACCTGTCTCAGATTTTAAATTCTGAGAAAGGATCAGTCTTTAGCCACCAGTATTTTCGGTCTGTGTTCATTTGTATTTTCACTATCTGCTCAGGCATTTCTATTACTCATAACTTCTTAGTGGTTTTGTGATAAATATAGAACCAGATACATTAGTGACATTCAAGGCTTCCCTGGTGGCTCAGTAGGTAAAGAGTCCGCCTGCAATGCAGGAGACCTGGGTTGGATCCCTGGGTCGGAAGATCCCCTGGAGAAGGAAATAGCAACCCACTCCAGTATTCTTGCCTGGAGAATTCCATGGACAGAGGAGCCTGGTGGGCTACAGTCCATGGGGTCACAAAGAGTCAGACATGACTAAGTGACTTTCACTTCACAATGAGTCTAAGAGCACAATAAAAATTGGAAAATTCAATGAAACATGATATTTTTGTAGAATCCTAAATATTAGCTTTTCCCTTGACAATGTAGCAATCTTTTTTTTCCTCTCCTAGTGTAGCTATTTTTTAGTGATGTCAAAAGCAGATACAAGAGCGACAGGTTTTAAACACATGCTAATTTCAAAGCCAGAACCAACCACAAACCACTGCTCATAAGAAAGCTGGTTTGAAATATCCTAGAATCTCTGGTATCAGTAAAATATATACTTTTCTAGTTCAGATAATAAGTCTATCCTAAAATTAGATAATTCTTACATAAATATTGACCATTACTTTAAATACTAATGTGGAAAAATCTTGGAAATAGCTATAAGCAGTTCTAGAGTTCTTCCCTGCCCCCCGCCCCCCCCAGAAAATGTTAGATGTGGTACTTTCCAAGCAGAATTAGATGAAATTCTTTTAATAACAGTACCATGTTTATGTTTATAAATGTATTTTTCTTTCTTACATTATACAATTGTTTTAATATTTAAATTATTTTTAAATTGCAAAACACAACTTTTCATAAATCTAAAGAATATAGAATATTTGTCTTTCATACAAACATATATAATAGAACATATAAGCACATAATGTAAAAATCTGGCAAAGAAAAAACTTAAGGTGACCCAAAGCATACCATCTCACTGACCCAAGGAGGTTTATGGATGGGCCATATTAATTTTGGAAAATGCTTTCTTTTTGTTTTGGCTCTGGAAAGCCCTTCCATGAGACTTTTTTCCTAGTCAACATTCCTCATTTTCTATGGCAACAACAAATCTCTGCCTCAGAAGCAAAATCAGGTCTTATTATGCAAAGCAAAAAGCACAAAAATGGCCTAAACACAGAGAAGTATCTACATTTCTAAAAAACAGAAAAGGAAATCTTTGCCATCAAGCCCTTAAAAGCCTGAAGAACCACAACTTCATCATGTGATGAAACGTGAGATTGAACCAGCATCCATTAAAATAGAAATGGGAAAGGACTGACTTATGCAGAGATGAAAATTCTCAAACTCCTCCACTGTCATTCTCAGAACTGATGGCACCAGTTAGAATCAATTTATTTTCAAGGGCTGTTGATGCTACAGATCTAAGTAGTCAAAGGGAATGTAATCTGACCTTTAAGTTCATTCAAAGCTCTCAAGAGGCTGGGAGACCCTGGAACCCAGAGAAGTAGTGTTGGCTTGAAAGGGTCATGGAGCGAATGCAGCACATGCCAGCAGAGCAGGAAGATATTTTACAACAAGGATCGTGGATTAAAGGAAATCCAAATAAACTGAACAACCCAGAAGCAAACATGCCCTGAAGGGTGTAAGTTCAGTATGTGATTGGCAGCAGCTTTATTCTTTGCACTAAAAATAGTGATGGGAGAGCAGTGATTTACACGAGATAGGGGGATGGAAGACAACATGTACCACGCCCTTTTGTGTACAGAGGAGAATTAGGACATGTCTTTTTGGCTTTTGGAAGGCTTGCACACACGCATAAAAGAGAAGCACGCTGCCCACAGACGCAGGATAGGATTTCCGTGTTGATCTGACTTCATAGCTGTTCATCAATAGATCATCTCCTTTCAAGGGTACGTCCAGTCCTACTTCCCTGGCAAAGTACAGCAATGACAACTAAGGAAGAGCCAGCCCGCCGAGGGCAGAGGGGTGGCCGGGAGCCTGGCTCAAGGCGGGGCGTTCTGACCCTACCCTGTGGGAACCGCCGAGCCCTCTGACAGGGGAGCTGGGGGTCCTCCTGGACATCACTGGGCTACGCGGAGGCTTACCCAGGACAAATACCTCGCTTTTAAAATCAGCCTGGAAAAGCCATAAGAAGTTGATTAGTTCTCATCTTCATTATCCAGCCTTCAGAGGAGCTTTCCGGTTTCTTTTTTGTTCCCCCCATGCACACACAGCATGCCAAACTCCCGAATAACAGAGCCGGAAGGTTAACAGTCTGCAGACAGCTCGCCTGGTGGCCCAGAGTTTTCACTGCACAAGCATCAGTTGCTGCTTTAATAAGGAACTCACGGGCAGAGCAGAGCGACATTTATGGAGGGAAACTGGTATAGGGAAAATGTCTGAATGCAATATTGCATGGCATGCAATATGCACCTGCAAGAAGTTTATGTCTATTGAAATGCTTAACGATTGGTTTCAAGAGATTCTCAGATCTGACCTCTTTTCTTTGTGTGTGTTTGAATAGATCCAAGGTAAGATCCAGGGACATTTCACTTAATATCCATCAGATTTCATAGATGGTGTCAATCATTTATCAAAGGCAAATTTTCTAGTAAGACACATATGAAGAAAATATGGCTTTTCTGGAGGAAGTGGTGAAATATAATTAAATTCAGAATACTGTTCTAACTCCCAACACCTTGTGACTGTTTTGATGGTCCTTCAAAGTAACATTTTTTAATACAACAGTGAAAAAGCTAACCTTTCTTGTGTGCCTGTCTGATTTTCTGTCCATTCATGGACTGAACCTAGCAGTGTATTGTCTAGTATTTGATTTGGCTTATGGGAACCTTGGGCTTCCCTGTTGGCTCAGATGGTAAAGAATCTGCCCAGAGTGCAGGAGACCAGGGTTTGATCCGTGGCTCGGAAAGATCCCCTGGAGATCTTCTCTGGAGAAGGGAATGGCAACCCACTCAAGTATTCTTTCCTGGAGAATACCACAGACAGAGGAGCCTGAAGGGCTGCAGTCCATGGGGTCACAAAGAGTTGGACACGACTGAGTGATTAACACTGTACTGTATTATGGGCACTTTAGCAGGACTAAAGGACTTTTAAATAAAAGCATGTGCTTTTCTCAAATTTCATAATAGTTAGTAATGATTGACCTCCTATCCTCAGTCTCTGGGGATGAAATGCATCAGACGCTTTTCATTATGTCTTGGGGCAGAGAATGCTTCACATTATCCAGTATCCATTCTCTTCTTTGTCATCCCAGTAATGGAATCCTGAATGTCAGGTAGGCACACGGCCATTCTGAATAAAGTCTATTTTCCAGCCTTCCTTGTATCTATATGTGCTCATGTGATAAGTTCTGACAGATGGGATATGTTTACTAGCAAATGTCCTTCAAGAAAGAAGGCATAAGCTCCCTCCTCTTTTCTCCTTCCTGCTAGTTTGAGGAAGGGACTGTTGGAGCTGCTGCAGCCAGTTTGGACCACGAACTGGAAGGTTTTCATTGAGCATGGTGATTTGCTCCTGATGAATATAGAGCAACCTACCAATCCTGGATGCCCTACATTTATACATAAGAAATATATACTTCTACCTAATTATTTTGAGTTTATGGCACTGCAGCTGCCCCAATCTTGACTAATACGAGGTTTCTATAAACATCAAGAGTCATAGAAAAAAAAAAGTAGCATCGGAATGATGTGGATAAACAGCAGGAAAGATCATTTGAACATATTAGGAAGAATTGGGGCTTAATTTCATGTTGGAAACTGTGTTCAAGGGGATTACCTTCTGCTGGGATGGCTTTAAGGTGAGGAGACTTCCTTATGGTACCGTAATAACTGAGTTTCTTGGGGAAAAAAAAAAAAAAAAAAAACAACAAACGAGTCTTTCTATCTCTTTACAAAGCACTTCCACTGCAGTTTGAATCCATGGGATACATGGATTTTTACAAAAGAGTTTTACATAGAATTGGAAGTTCAACTTACATCAAAGCTGAGGATTATAATAATTCTTTTCTGTGAAAAAACATTATTTTCAAAAAAGATGCTCTAAGACTAGAAAAAATGTTGGATTCTGATTTATGTATCAAATTCATAATTTATATGTACATTTCAGTCTTCTGTAATCTATAAAGTGGTGACAACTTTTAAAAATGATTTTGCATTGCATGTGACAGACTTTTATTATCTCAGAAAATACTTTAGAAGAATAAAACTGCATTAAATTAATATGGGTTAGGTAAAACAGTGGTTGATGAGTATTGATAAAAATGTTATAATGATTTCATGCATACTATACTATGCCTGCTGCTGCTGCTGCTAAGTCGCTTCAGTCGTGTCCGACTCTGTGCGACCCCATAGACGGCAGCCCACCAGGCTCCCCCGTCCCTGGGATTCTCCAGGCAAGAACACTGGAGTGGGTTGCCATTGCCTTCTCCACTATACTATGGTTCCTAAAACATTATTGCCATTTTATTTTCTCTTCTTTGTAATGAGCATAATTTTTAACATTCTTGAAACAAGAGAACTAGGAAGCCTTCTTAAAGGATTCACATCAATTTTGACTGTGTCAGATGTGGATTACACCATAATAATGGCCTAAAATTTGTAGTTGATTCAATTTGTATCTACACTTATAAGCATAAATTCAGTTGACTTGTATTCTTTCTATGAATAAAAAAATTGACCTATAAGAGTCTAAAAAAACTCAATAGGGGATTAAAATTAACATTTGCTCTCAAATAAAAGGAGAAAAATAACTATTTTTCTGGAATTAATTATTTAAGTATTCTTTGAAAACATAGTTACTATGAATATCTCCATGGTCTCATATCATTTTATGAACTGAGACATAAAGAATGTATGAGATGAGCTTGGTTCTTGCAGGAGAATAAACCTGTTTAAATTCTGGTTTTGTCCTTGACACTACAACGGTGAGTGTTCCATCTCTCTAAATTAGAGAACTCCGATTCTCAAGTTACTTGCCCACTTATTGGCTAACCAATTGGCTGAAGAACAGGTAGGGAAAGGCAAGGAATAAATATTTTGGCTCTAAAAGAAAACCACACACATATACCCAGAGAAGGCAAATTCTTAGTCTTAGACCTTATCTAAAGAATTATTATTATTTAAAAAATGTCCTAATTATTTCCTGCCAGCTAAGATAAAACCTCAAAGGGCAAAGAACAATTAGTCTTTAAAATATATTACATTCCCCCCGCCCCAAAAAGATTCCTTTTCTAAGTAAGATAAAATTCACATAGATGGACTATTTTGGTGGATAGATTTGGTGATTGGGGTTTGGAAGATTGCATAAATGGCATTTCTTAGGTGTTGGTGCTTTCTACTAATAGTTCAAAAACATGAGCCTACCAGAGCCTTCGTTTTGTTTCATTTTTTACTTATCTGGAGAGGCTCTCATTCCAAGTGGAGAAGATTGCATGCGAGGATGAGTCATTATCTGAAGTCCTTTTGTGTAAAGGAAAAGGTTTTGAGGATTGTTCTGAGCACAGAAGTAAAACTTTTCTGTGATGGATTGATTTCATGCTGTGGTTCTCATTAAATGTCTTTCCAAGGTCAGTCATTAATTGTGTTAAAAATCTTTTATCACGGTATCCTAAGAGGGAGTTAAACACCAGCAGAGCCGCCCGACGGCCTGCAAGTCTCAGAGCTGGATGCTTTGTTAACTGCTACAAAAGAAGCCTCCTTCCCACGTCCTCATTAGTTTCCTGCAATTTTGTGGAAGAGCAAGGCTCAAGACAGTCAGTGTCAAGATCATCCAACCCTCAGGCTCTGCTGAACCTGCTGATTAGTTGGGGAACTCGGGAGGCAACGAGCCCACTAAGATGTGACGGAAGATGACAGGCACATAGCTGATGCCTTTAAATGGGATGGTTCTCCTGCTGATCCTCAACTTAAAAAAAGAAAAAGTCTAATGATCACCTTTTATTACTATACAAAGTTTAGCTTGTTTTTCTCCTCACTCTTATGTATAGTTGCTGTGCAAATGTATCTTTCAAATTTTCAGACAGAGGCCATGCTAATGATGTTAAAAGTTAGCAACCAATGTTGAATGACTTTTTAAATCTTGTAAGACGACATGAATCTAAAGACATACATTTAATTAATGAAGTTCATTGAAAGACATGCAATAAACCACACTCAAGATGCAGTTACCTTTAATTGTGGTGAACTTATCTCCTGTTGGTAAGAGTATTTAGGGAGGAGCGGAGATGAGTAGGGCTGGGTAGGCTGAGAGAGTGTGGGGACCAGGTCAGAGACAGTGGCCAAGGAGGAATGAAAGGGAGGGGAGGAAAGCAGACAGCTGGAAAAAGATGTAGACATTCGATGTCCCGAAGAGAATGAAGATGGCTTAAATATTGAGGAAAGACAAGATGTGATTATGCTTGTGTCCAGAATGAGGAGGTTACATGCTTTTTAGAGAATACCACCCCCCCCCCACCAACACACACCTAAATATATTTAAAGTTACTACATACCCTGGGTGTGTGACATTTATGACCACTTCTTGCTTTGAAAGCACTAACTTCTGAATTTGATTCAAAATTCCCAGTGGGTTTGATCAGTTTCATTTTTCTGATACGAGGGGCTGGAGATCAGAATTCCCATAGTCTACAGTTTTATAAGGTATTTGTGAGGTGGGGCCTTCTAACCATGAAGGGAAAAAAGTGTAAAACCCTGCAATGACTGTCTGTAACTTGCTTGTGAAGTAGATCGCAATTTATGAAGAGTAGGTTTGTTACAAAGCTAGGCAAGTTAGGACCTCTGTGCCTGTGTGTGCTTGTTGGGAACTGGCTGTGAAACTCGGCACCCCCTTCCTGAGCACCACACCAGTGGAGCTGCCTGCAGCCTGCAGCAGCAGTTCCTGGAACCAAGCCACATATCTAATCACATCTTAAAACTGTTTAAATTGAAGGGAAAATAAGTTATTTAAGTAGTGACTTAAAAATATTTTTGATTTACTGCAATGAATGACCTCTATTACTAAAAAGTGTGTTTATTTTATACAAATGCAGGCATGGCTGGGTTCTTTGGCCAGTTGACATTTTCTCACCTGGTTGGGGAACTGCCAAGACTCGGGGTTTTGTGGCTGTCCAGTGACCTAATGGACACTTAACATCGTTTAATCCCAAGAATACCCCATATAGACCAAATACCTCTATATTTGTTATTGGTAAGGTCTTAATAGGAAATTATGAGGTTTTAAAAATGATTTTCATGATGTAAAAATGTTTCAATAAATGAAATGCACAAGAAAAAAATTGTCATTTTAAAAGATTTCTAAATAGAGGAGCTATGGGAGAAAGTGACTTGCTTAGCAGCAGAATATGACTCATTGATTTGGTTCATAATTTTAATATTCGCCAGTAGTCACATTTGCTTTTCTAATTCACAGATTAAATATTTGGGATATCAAGTTTCATTTTTGTCTTTTTTAGAAGAGAGAAGCTTACAAGAAGCTTAAAGATTTAGAGCATTTCCCTCTTTATTGATGAAAATCATTGCCCAAGGCTCTTTGTTGGTAAGGTGAATATGCAGGACCCAATTCTTAAGTAGTTACCAACTTAAAAAATTACGTCTTCACAGAGAATTGAAAGGGAACTGGCATGTATATGTATATTTTTCTTTTATTTCTTTCTCTTTTTTTCCTTCCTTCTTTTTCAGACTGCTGTTATATCAAAGAAATGGTATTTAGTTTTTGCACTCTGGAGGTGAACTAATCTCTCTCTGTGTGTATCAATTTCCTCATCTGTAGAGTGGGGATGATAATAATATTACCCACCCTATGGAGTTTTGAAAAGTAAAGATGTACTGTTCTTAGAAAACTATTTGAAACTCAGTAAGACCTCAAATATTAACTACTATTATTAATATTAAAATTAGAAAGACTTTATAAAAATGTTTAAATATGGATTTATAGTAATAAATAACAGAATAACAATACATATATACATCATCTTATTAAAATTTGATGTGTTTTTCATCCATCCTTCCACCTTGCCCTTATACTGCATGGTGCTGTGTTTATTGCGTGAAAACCTTCTAAGACAATGTCAGAATTGATGTTTATTAATATGATTAACTGTCCTAGCTAATTGTAGTAAGGCTGGTTAGTTCTTCAGGAATTAGGCAACATTAAAATACCTCATCACTGGTTTTTGCTGCATTGCTGTCTTCCTTAGGGGCCCTAGGGCCTGTGAGGGTGGCTACCGGATATCTTGGGCAGTCAGCTTGTCTCTCCTCACCCTCCTCTTCAATGTGCAGGTGTGACATCACCTCTGTGCCATCACGGCCACAGCACAGGGCATCTGGATCTTGAGATTCCAGCCCTCTTCGGGTGCCTGCCCTGACCCCCTCATAGACTTCCTCATCTTCCTCTCCAATGACAGGGAGGGTATGGGGCAAGGGACCCAGGCCAGGGTGTGCGGAGGTCACAAACTTATCACCTAGGACCTCCAGTACCTTCTCTGGGCCTGCAGAGCCCTCTCTCATTTTGGTCACATCTGCAGACTTGTTCGGACGTGTCTTTCTAGAATCCGGGAGCATCGTGGCCTCAGGAAGCCGGGCCGCAGCTGAGGTCGTAGCCGAGCTGAGCAAAGGCAGCTGAAAGGAGCGCGCTTTGGCAGGTGTGGGTGCTCGCGGCCACGGGGGGAGAGCGGAGGGGTCCTCCTTAATCTCAAGGCTGATCTCCTCTGGGGTATCTGGTTTGGCAGGGTCAGCTGGTAAAGCTAAAGCACCAAGCTTCTCTAATTCATCCAAGAACTTGTCCAGAAAATGAGGCGGCGTTGGAGCTGAAGGATTTGCCAGTGCACCTTTGGCTGGCAGGGACAGCCACCCCAGGGTGGTTCCCTGGAGAGTGTCGCTATCTGGGTCACGTGAAGCTTTGTGCAAGAGGGGGGGGCCTGGTTCACTGGAAGCCAGCTTAGAGATGAGCAGGGATTATGACGTTACAGAAAACATGAAAGTGAAAATAATGCATCAAAACACAGAGACAGAAATGCAGAAAGATGTGGTGAATATAAAAAATACCTTATGCTATGGTGTAGATTGGCTGATAGCTTTTGAATTTAAATACATAAAATCCTTAACATATTAATTAAAGATTGATCTGAACTATGCTAGCATTTGGAAAAGGTCCATTAAATGTCAAATGACAAGGTAAAACTCATAGAGATTATAAAGACAGGAAAATTATTTAGAGATTTAATAGACTACTTCTTTGAAAATAGGTTTCTAGATATTGATTTAATATAAACAACTCTGGAATAATGTTAATGTAGGATGAAAACCAACAATTAAGCCTTTTTTATTCCCAGAATTTGTTTAGTGTTCTTCCTGTGCCAAATCTTTTGAACTTTCATCATATTCTCACTTACGGTTGCGAGGTGATTATAACATATGGCATAAAATATTTTTAGATCATTATACGTTAACACGTTTCTAAATGAATAAGTTCTGAGAAAGATTTTTTTAAGAAGAGAAACTTATGATCAAAATGAGACTGAACTTACATAACTACTATTTCAAAGTTTTAAAAAATTCAAAGTAAATGTTTACACAGAAAGGGAGCAGAAGATGTGAACAGGAGTAAACTTCTGGCAGGACTTCCATTCTCTTTTTCAAAAGCTTGACATTTTATGTAAACTAGTGGAGGTCTAATTTATGAAACTTAATCTCCTGAAGTAAAAAAAAAATACTTCTGTGTATCTTAATATGACCACTGCATTTTGGATGTACTGAACAAAACAGAATTCTTATTCATTAAAAGTTGTTCTTGACGTGTGCCTAGGAACATTCTAATACATTTATATATTGTTTTTGGACTAGGAAGAATGTTATATGCTACACATGTGAAGTATTTGAGATAGGCTGGCGGAAGACATTTTACTTTGGCTCTTTCCAAGTAGATGATTGGGGTTTGGAAAGAAAAAAGTCTTCAAGAGAGATTGCACTTTCTGGCTGACTGTTTTGAATCACATGTCCCTGGTGCACTCAGCACTCTTGGTCCTCGGGCCTTTGTATGGATCAGCGCACAGTGCATTCTGCATTTAATTTTAACTTCTATCCTATAAGAGGAATGGGGTTTAATGAATTTATCTAGATTTTTTTTAAAAAAGGAAATGTGATGTCACATCACCATGGGGTGGGATAAATGAGACAAAGAGTCACAAAACGTTTATGAGCATCCTTATAGAAGATTCAAGACTAAAGGCTACATAGCACCTTTTAGTGCCAGGAATATGATGTGGCTGAGGAAGAAAGGTCTTTAAATTCCATTATTGTCATGACTACCACTACACCATTACTACCATGGTTACTACCTGTTACTACGACTACTCCAATGCCATTACCACCACAGGTACTAATATACTTGTTAACTAATATACTTGTTAACTAATATACTTGTTAACGGGTTCAAAGTGCTTAGCCTCACCATGGGCTTGCCTCTAATGAAAGTTAAATCGAGTACCCTGAGATACCTATATCACAAAAAATATACCTGTAGTACAAGTATCATATAATTATCTTATCTTCTAAAAGCATTAGAATTGGATTCTACTCTACTAAAAGCAGAAATATCAGAAATAATACCAACTTACATTTGAACCTCTCCTAAATAAAGATAGTATGTCTAAAGAAATGTGATTGGAGCATGTCCAAGAGTGATTCATAAATCACAATGAATTCCCTTCTCTATTTACAAAGATCAGTTAGAAAATAGGATATTTAACATTTAGTTTATTTTGGGTGTCATGGTTTAGAAGTACATTACAGTTTTTTGTTTTTTTTTTTTCTGAAAATGATTCAGTTCAAAACTATTAAGGAGTTTCCTTTATTTAGCCAGTGACATCATAGTATGGATTCCGGTTGGTGAACAGTTAAATATTTTTTTTAATTTATGGACATAAGCTTTTTAATGTATTTTTCCCCAGCAGTGAGAATAAAACACTAATTAGTTATTAGTGAAATTTGTACACATCTCTACTTATAAAATGTAGAATATGATATCCTAAGAAAAACCTAGGAAATTGAAAATACATTTAAATTATATTCACAACAAAGATCAAAACATTGTGATCTAAACTACTACATTGCCAATATTTATTAAGACTTCATGGAAAAATTTCTTAAATTTTAAGTAAGCCTTTGTAGATACACTCTGATTCTTTCTTATAATTTTTTACTTGAAAGGGTGGTCACTTTGAAATGTATCCAGTAGTTCTTTTAAGATGACTGAATGCTAGATAAGACAGATATTTAATACAGAGATGAAGATTTTTTTTCTTTTTATCAGTAGGAACTACCAAAGGAAGGATATTGCTATCTAAATGCTGAGCTCTGCTAGCAAAGTAAACATACGAAAGAAGATTGTGGAAACTTTTGTCACTAGTCAAACAAAATTAGCAAGTACTAAACTGTTTCACTCTCCAATGCTAAAGGATTGAGAGTAATTGCTCATAAACCCAGTCTTCAAAGAAAAGTAGAATAAATAAAATACACAGCCTTAGCCCTCTAAAAGAAAATGCTTCTCTTAAGATAGTAGATTCTTTGTGTCATTTCCCTTTGTGTAGCTTAAACCATTATGCTAGCATCCATAAGAAAAACTAATTACACTGACTTGACCTGGCACTCACACTTAGAAACACAACATGTAAATCTTTCATTGTGCCATAGATACGATGTAGTATAATGCCCTAATATATACCAGTTATCTTACTCTGAGCTCCCATGTATTATATTAATATGCTAGAACATCTTCTTACCTTATTTGAACTTAAGCTGTGGATCCTATCACTAGAATAGCTGTGGGGTATTGGAAGTTCAGGATAGTCCTCAGCACCTTTGGTTGTATTCTTCTTGACAACTTCTACATAGGAAACAGGGAAGATGCCTTGTCTGTTGGTTCCTGGAATTTTACCTTCATACCAGTTTTGATCAACTCTTTTAAGAAGAATAATTCTATCTCCCTGTAATGAATAATAGGAAAATGCGTTAGAAATAGACATGCGATAACATAAAAAGTTATCATTGTCAGTGTTTTTTAATAACAGTTTTCCACCTGGGAAAGTCTTATACTTTGAGCGTTTTATTTTCGTTAGGAGAATGCAACTAAAGCCTCCAGATCTCACTCCTAAATTATAGCTCATCAACATATATACAGTGTAATCATCCATTTATTAGAATCTTTCCTAAGGATACTTGGGCTTTACACATGTTCAGATTGGCCCTGTGGGAAATGTCATGTGTGAGGTATTTCAGAAAGTGCAGTAGTTTAACCTGCAGTGTGTCGGTGACAAGACCATCATCTGATCGCTGACAGACGCAAGGGGATGAGCTGCAGTGGGCAGAACTTCAGAATGTGCACCAGAGATTGCGGTGACAGTGTGTCTGAAAAGGGTTACAGAAAGCAGCCTCTGGAAGGGATGAAGTTGGATAGCGCACCATTTTTCTTCTTTATCGAATGCACTGCGTAGTAACGAAAGAGTAAAAGCTAATGGGACGGGGCATAGCTAGCATCCTAGATAATGCATAGCTGTGGCCAGGACTTACGTCCACCTGGTCTGCATCAAGACGGTGTAATACCAGCATCCATTCTGACTGGTGGGTGGCCATGCCACAGTGGTCAGTAATGTTTTTCATAAAACCCCCGGCTTTGGCAATGCTAGGAGAAGGCAATGGCGACCCACTCCAGTACTCTTGCCTGGAAAATCCCATAGACGGAGGAGCCTGGTGGGCTGCAGTCCATGGGTCGCTAAAGGTCAGACATGACTGAGCGACTTCACTTTCACTTTTCACTTTCATGCATTGGAGAAGGAAATGGCAACCCACTCCAGTGTTCTTGCCTGGAGAATCCCAGGGACGGGGGAGCCTGGTGGGCTGCCGTCTATGGGGTCGCACAGAGTCGGACACGACTGAAGCGCCTTAGCAGCAGCAGCAGCAGCAGCAGCAGCAGCAGCAGGACCTTCTACGGTCACTATTTCTGTGACCTGAAGGATCAAGCCAATGCTACAAAACCCAGTTTGCTATAACCTTTGAATAACAAGGCAGCAGAAGAACAATATTTTGAAGTGTACTAAAGTGCTATTTTCTTCTGATGTTTTCACTTGTACAGCTCCTGATATTTAGCCCGAGGCACCCCTGGGAGACAATTTGGAGCTCCCCCAGAGGAAAAGTCTCTCTGCAAAGCTTTGCATCTCACAATGACCTCATCAGGAAGGACACAGGAGAGGTAGGTAGCAGTGACTCAGGGCACCCTTACAGGGCCCTTTGCAGAAAATGAGGAAGATGCAAAAATTGTCTAAGGAAGAAGATGACCTGTCTTAGTTTTGAAATGATGCAGCCTTTCAAATGCACCAAGGAAGAAAGCTGCTTACCTTTCTCAGCGATAGCTCCACATTGGTGTCAGCACTGAAATTATATTTGGCGACAGCTTCTCCGATTTCACCAGGCTGGGCTGGGGGAGGTGGTCTTGCAGGCTGTGCTTTTTCAGGAGGTGTGAGTTTCTACAAAGGAGAACAGTTCTCTTTATTCTTTGTTTTCTTTTTAAAATTTTATTGGTGTATAGTCGCTTTACAATGTTGTGTTACTTTCTGCCGTACAGCAAAAGGAATCAGCTATATGTTTACATATATCCCCTCTCTTTTGGACTTCCTGACCAATCAGGGCACCAAAGAGCTCAAAGTAGAGTTCCTGTGCTGTACAGTAAGTTCTCATTAGTGATCTATTTTATACATAGTATCAATAGTGTATGTGTGTCAATCCCAGTTTCCCAATTCCTCCCACGCCACTCCCCACCCCTCTGTTGGTGGGAGTGTAAATTGATACAGCCACTATGGAAAACAGTATGGAGGTTCCTTCAAAAATGAAAACTAGAACTAACATATGACCCAGCAATCCCACTCCTGGAGATATACCCAGAGAAAACCATACTTCAAAAGGATACGTGCACCCTAGTGTTCATAGCAATACTATTCACAATAGCCAGGACATGGAAGCAACCTAAATGTCCATCAGCAGAGGAATGGATAAAGATGTGGTGCATGTATAATGGAATATTACTCAGCCATAAAAATGAATGAAATTGGGTCATTTGTGGAGACATGGATGATGCTAGAGATGGTCATACAGAGTGAGGTAAGAAAGAGAAAAACAAGTATCATATATTAACTCATAACTGTGGAGTCTAGAACAATGGTACAGATGAACTTATCTGCAAAGCAGTTATCTATTCTTGACCCATGGTGACTCTAGAAACAATAATCAGGTAGGGGGGAAGGGGAGGGGCTTACCTCTACATATGAGATTGGGAAAATGCCCACTCTTCCGTGATGCTCTCCCTCATACCAGTTTTGATCAATTTTCCTGAGGATGTAGACAGTATCTCCTTTCTTAAATGACAGCTCCCTGGAAGAGATACATTTAAATGTTTTATTTTTTTTTTTCCATGATGTACAGCAGTTATTCTTCAGATGAGCATTCTCACTGGATCTGCATTTGGCTGGTTAATGTACTTCCAGTATTGAAAAAAAATCTGTTGAGCCCAGTTAGCTAAGGATGCTCCTTGAAAGATTTTTAGAATTCATTTGAAACATTATCACTTTAGAAATGACTGAAAAAGAGCAAAGATAAACATCATGTCTGATTTAAATCACAGGCAGATTAATATGAGATTCAAAGGTGGGGACAGACGATTGCTATTTAGTCTTTGGTTTAGCGGAGAAGAGTTGTGATGCTTGAAATAATGCTGGGTTCATTCTGCACTGATTTTTATTTGTCCTGAAGTTAGTTAGCTAGTTAGTTACTTCTCTCTCTCTCTGTCTCCTCGTTGTAAGCTCAAGCTTGAGCTTACATTATCATTTTGCCTTAGCACACAAGTGCCAACATGAGAAAAAATTTTATTTGTGGTTCCTTGAAGCTGGTTGGCAGGCATTTAAGTAGAGTATCTTGATAATGATTTTATCTTGTGAAGCAGAAAAGATTTTATACTTTGATTTTTCAAGGAGGCACAATGAGAAATATTTTTAAAAAGTGGAGTATAATTGACATGTAACATTATGTTAGTTTTGGATGTACAACATAATATTTGTATATATTTCAAAATGACCACCACAATAAGTTAACAGTTACCCCATATAGTTACCTTTTTTTTTCTTATGATGAGAACCTTTAAGATTTATTAGAAACTTTCAAATATGCAGGAAAGTATTATGAACTATGGTCACAAAGATAAACTTGTTTCAAGTGCAAAGACATGCACAGATTGCTTGTACCCTCCTTTATGTTTTTTGTTTTTTAAATATAAAAATAATTTCAAGAAACTAAGTATGCTTTTCCATTTTGGCTGTTTCTAAGGAGACAGTAGGTAGACTGGGGTGTTTAATTTTAAGTTATAAAGACATTACTCATCATGAATAATTCATGCCTAAAGTCTCACCCTCACTGCTTTAGTTTTTAATGGCTTCGTCTCCCAGGTGATTGTGTCTCTGTGTTATTCTGCCTCCACAATTACGTCTCGCTGAAGGGTACTTATTTCAGATCTTTTGCCGAGAGCCCCGCGGTCCCACACATCTGCCTTCCCACTCCCAAATCTTCTGTGTTGTTTTGTTCGGGATCTTGAGTTGGAGCATTTATGTGTGCAGGGTATATAATGCAGAGAGGTTTATAGTAAATGTAGAATATTTCACACTGATTAAAAGAATTAATTGAAAAAAGTTGCATAGTAAAAAGAATGATCACACATTTAGAAGTGCTAAAATCTTCACAATGCAAGTGTGTTCAATTTTCAGTAACCCTAAAAGCAAAGAAGATTCCCAGAGCCTTACATTCAAGCACAGTACTTCCCTCATTATGCATGTGGCTAATATAGAAAATAAAAACCGAAGTATTTTCATGTTTGTAATCCAACAGTTTTATTTATACTAAGTACGTTTTGTATCTGGAAATGAGATCAGAAAGCTTAGCTTTAGAAAAAGAGTAATTAAGAGACAGCTAATTATTTTTCTTTTAAATATGAAAAGATAACTTTTCTATGTGTGAAGACTTGTACTTAAATTTTTCAAGTCATCTGGGAAAAAAGGACACTGGTCTTACTTTTCAGTTTTCAAAATTATGTTCATCTCATCTCAGAGCTAGAATTTCTAGAAGTCTCATTTTTTTAATTTATTTTTTTCTTGAGGGATAATTGCTTTACAGAATTTTGTTGTTTTCTGTCAAACCTCAACATGAATCAGCCAGCCATAGTTACACATATTCCCCTTCCTTTTGAACCTCCCTCCTGTCTCCCCCACCCCCATCCCACCCCTCTAGGTTGATACAGACCCCCTTTTTGAGTTTCCTGAGCCATACAGCAAATTCCTGTTAGCTATCTATTTTACATATGGTAATGTAAGTTTCCATGTTACTCTTTCCATACATCTCACCCTTTCCTTACCTCTCCCCATGTTCATAGGTCTATTCTCTATGTCTGTTTCTCCACTGCTGCCCTGAAAATAAGTTCTTCAGTACCATTTTTCTAGATTCCATATATTTGTGTTGGAATACGATATTTATCTTTCTCTTTCTGACTCACTTCGCTCTGTATAATAGGGTCTAGGTTCATCTACCTCATCAGAACTGACTCAAATGTGTTCCTTTTTATGGCTGAGTAATATTCCATTGTGTATATGTACAACTTCTTTATTCAATCATCTGTTGATGGACATCTAGGTCACTTCCATGTTCTAGCTATTGTAAATAGTGCTGCAATGAACAACGGGATACATGTGTCTTTTTCAATTTTGGTTTCCTCACGGTATATGCCTACGAGTGGGATTGCTGGGTCATCAGTTCAGTTCAGTCGCTCAGTCGTGTCTGACTCTTTGAGACCCCATGAATCGCAGCACTCCAGGCCTCCCTGTCCATAACCAACTCCCGGAGTTCACCCAGACCCGCATCCATCGAGTCAGTGATGTCATCCAGCCATCTCATCCTCTGTTGTCCCCTTCTCCTCCTGCCCCCAATCCCTCCCAGCATCAGTCTTTTCCAATGAGTCAACTCTTTGCATGAGGTGGCCAAACTGGAGTTTCAGCTTCAGCATCATTCCTTCCAAAGAAATCCCAGGGCTGATCTCCTTCAGAATGGACTGTTTGGATCTCCTTGCAGTCCAAGGGACTCTCAAGAGTCTTCTCCAACACCACAGTTCAAAAGCATCAATTCTTCGGCATTCAGCCTTCTTCACAGTCCAACTCTCACATCCATACATGACCACAGGAAAAACCATAGCCTTGACTAGACGAACCTCTGTTGGCAAAGTAATGTCTCTGCTTTTGAATATGCTATCTAGGTTGGTCATAACTTTCCTTCCAAGGAGTAAACATATTTTAATTTCATGGCTGCAGTCACCATCTGCAGTGATTTTGGAGAAAAATAAAGTCTGACACTGTTTCCACTGTTTCCCCATCTATTTCCTATGAAGTGATGGGACCGGATGCCATTATCTTCATTTTCTGAATGTTGAGCTTTAAGCCAACTTTTTCACTTTCCACTTTCACTTTCATCAAGAGGCTTTTTAGTTCCTCTTCACTTTCTGCCATAAAGGTGGTGTCATCTGCATATCTGAGGTTATTGATATTTCTCCCGACAATCTTGATTCCAGCTTGTGTTTCTTCCAGTCCAGCATTTCTCATGATGTACTCTGCATCTAAGTTAAATAAGCAGGGTGACAATATACAGCCTTGACGTACTCCTTTTCCTATTTGGAACCAGTCTGTTGTTCCTTGTCCAGTTCTAACTGTTCCTTCCTGACCTGCATACAGATTTCTCAAGAGGCAGATCAGGTGGTCTGGTATTCCCATCTCTTTCAGAATTTTCCACAGTTTATTGGGTCATATGGTGGTTTTATTCCTAGGTTTTTTTTTAAGGAATCTCCATACAGTCTTCCATAGTGGCTGTATCAATTTACATTCCCACCAACAGTGCAAGAATGTTCCCTTTACTCCACACCCTCTCCAGCATTTATTGTTTGTAGTCTTTTTGATGATGGTCATTCTGACCAGTGTGAGGTGATATCTCATTGTAGTTTTGATTTGCATTTCTCTAATATGAGTGATGTTGTGCATCTTTTCATGTGTTTGTTGGCCATCTGTATGTCTTCTTTGGAGAAATGTCTGTTTAGGTCTTTTCCCCACTTTTTGATTGGGTTGTTTGTTTTTCTGCCATTGAGTTGTATGAGCTGCTTGTATATTTAGGAAATTAATCCTTTGTCAGTTGTTTCATTTGCTATTATTTTCTCCCATTCTGAGGGTTGTCTTTTCACCTTGTTCATAGTTTCCTTTGCTGTGCAAAAGCTTTTAAGTTTAATCAGGTCCCACTTGTTTTTATTTCCGTTACTCTAAGAGGTGGGTCATAGAGGATTTTGCTTTGATTTATGTCATCAAATGTTCTGCCTATGTTTTCCTCTAAGAGTTTTATAGTTTCTGGTCTTACATTTAGGTCTTTAATCTATTTTGAGTTTATCTTTTTGTATGGTGTTAGGAAGTGTTCTAATTTCATTCTTTTACATGTAGCTGTCCAGTTTTCCCAGCACCATTTATTGAAGAGGCTGTCTTTGCCCCTTTGTATATGCTAGCCTCCTTTGTAAAAAATAAAGTACCCATAGGTGCATGGGTTTATTTCTGGGCTTTCTATCTTGTTCTATTGGTCTATATTTCTGTTTTTGTGCCAGTACCATACTGTCTTGATGACTGTAGCTTTGTAATATAATATGAAGTCAGGAAAGTTGATTCCTTCAGCTCCATTCTTCTTTCTCAAGACTGCTTTGGCTATTTGGGGGTTTTTTGTGTTTCCATATGAATTGTGAAATTTTTTTGTTCTAGTTCTATGAAAAATGCCATTGGTAATTTGATAGGGATAGCATTGTATCTATAGATTGCATTTGGTAATACAGTCATTTTCACAATATTGATTCTTCCAGGAACATGGAATATCTCTCCACCTGTTTATGTTGTCTTTGATTTCTTTCATTAGCGTCCTATAATTTTCTGTGTACAGTTCTTTTGTCTCTTTAGGTAAGTTTATTCCTAGATATTTAATTCTTTTTGTTGCAATGGTGAATGGGATTGATCTCTTAATTTCTTTTTGATTTTTCATTGTTAATATATAGAAATACAAGTGATTTCTGTGTATTGATTTTTGTATCTTGCAACTTTGCTAAATTCACTGATTAGCTCTAGTAACTTTCTGATACTATCTTTAGGGTTTTCTATGTACAGTATCATGTCATCTGCAAACAGTGAGAGCTTTACTTCTTCTTTTCTGATCTGGATTCCTTTTTATTTCTTTTTCTTCTCTGATTGCTGTAGCTAGGACCTCCAGAACAATGTTGAATAATAGTGGTGAAAGTGGACACCCTTGTCTTGTTCCTGATCTTAGGAGGAGTGCTTTCAGTTTTTTGCCATTGAGAATAATGTTTGCTGTAGGCTTATGGTCTTTACTATGTTGAGGTAGGTTCCTTCTATGCCCATTTTTTAAAGAGTTTTAATCATAAATGGGTGCTGAATTTTGTCAAAGGCTTTTGTGCATCTATTGAGATGATCTTATGATTTTTATTTTTCAATTTGTTAATGTGGTATATCATATTGATTTGTTTGTGTATATTGAAGAATCTTTGCATTCCTGGAATAAACCCAACTAGATCATGGAGTATGAGCTTTTTGATGTGTTGCTGATTTCTGTTTGCTAAAATTTTGTTGAGGATTTTTGCATCTATGTTCATCAGTGATATTGGCCTGTAGTTTTCTTTTTTTGTATTGTCTTTGTCTGATTTTGGTATCAGGGTGATGGTGGTCTCATGGAATGAATTTGGAAGTGTTCCTTCCTCTGCAATTTTTTGAAAGAGTTTTAGAAGGATAAGCATTAGCTCTTCTCTAAATGTTTGATAGAATTCTCCTGTGAAGCCATCTGGTCCTGGGCTTTTGTTTTTTGGGAGATTTTTGATCACAGCTTCAATTTCAGAGCTTGTAATTGGGTTGTTAATAATTTCTATTTCTTCCTGGTTCAGTCTTGGAACATTGAACTTTTCTAAGAATCTGTCCATTTCTTCCAGGTTATCCATTTTTTTGCCATATAGTTGTTCATAATAGTCTCTTATAATCCTTTGTATTTCTGCATTGTCTGTTGTAACCTCTCCTTTTTCATTTCTAATTCTGTCGATTTGATTCTTCTCTTTTTTTCTTGCTGAGTCTGGCTAAAGTTTTATCAATTTTGTTTATCTTCTCAAAGAACCAGCTTTTAGTTTTATTAATCTTTACTACTGTTTCTTTCATTTATTCTTTCTTTATTTCTGCTCCAATCTTTATGACTTCTTTCCTTTTGCTAATTTTGGGGGGTTTTTTGTTCTTCTTTTCCAGTTGTTTTAGGTGTAAAGTTAGGTTGTTTACTTGATGTTTTTCTTGTTTCTTGAGGTAGGATTGTATTGCTATAAACTTCCCTCTTAGAACTGCTTTTGCTGCATCCCATAGATTTTGAGTTGTAGTTTCACTGTCATTTGTTTCTAGAAATTTTTTGATTTCCCTTTTGATTTCTTCAGTGAGCTATTGGTTATGTAGAAACGTGTTGTTTAAACTCCATGTGTTTGTGTTTCTTATAGTTTTTTTTCTTATAATTGATATCTAGTCTCATAGCATTGTGGTTAGAGAAGATTCTTGATACAATTTCAATTTTCTTAAATTTACTGAGGTTTGATTTGTGACCCACGATGTGGTCTATCCTGGAGAACAACAGTCCATGTGCACTTAAGAAGGTATATTCTTCTGCATTTGGATGGAATGTCCAGAAGATATCAATGAAATCCATCTCATCTAATGTATCATCTAAGACTTGTGTTTCTTTATTAATTTTCTGTTTTGATGATCTGTCCATTGGTGTGAGTGGGGTGTTAAAGTCTCCTACTATTCTTGTGTTATGGTCAATTTCTCCTTTTATGTCTGTTAGTGTTTGTCTTATGTATTGAGGTGCTCCTATGTTGGATGCATAGATATTTACAATTGTTATGTCTTCCTCTTGGATTGATCCCTTGATCATTATGTAGTGTCCTTCCTTATCTCTTGTAATAGTCTTTATTTTAAGGTCTATTTTGTCTGATATGAGGATTGCTACTCCAGCTTTCTTTTGCTTCCCATTTGTATGGAATATACTTTCCCATCCTCTCATTTTCAGTCTATATGTGTCTTTAAGTCTGAAGTGGGTTTCTTATAGACAGCATATATATGGGTCTCATTTTTGTATCCATTCAACCAGCTTGTGTCTTTTGGTTGGAGCATTTAATCCATTTACATTTAAAGTAATTATTGATATATATGTTCCTATTGCCATTTTCTTAATTGTTTGGGGTTGATTTTTGTAGATCTTTTTTCTTCTCTACATCCTGTCATCCCTCAGGGCTTCACACATCTAAGGACACATTTGCTTGTCATAAATGAAATTTACATGTTTTAAATCATTATTTTATAAACTGACATGCCTTGTATGAATGATCACACTACATCCGAAGAATGGCAGTGGAAACAGAGGAGATGTTACTTCTCTCATCAAAAAAAATGGTTGTAAGCTTTCTTTCGGAATTTTTTTTTAACCCCAGATTTAAGTCATGTTCAACATCTTCACCTCTAAATAGCATGTTCTTGTTCATTCCCAAATTTTGAGTGGTTTTATTGTTTATATGTCTTCTGCCAGAGATTAATTCATATAATATGCATTTTTATGAACAAATGTTTTGGCCATTGTATATAGTCCATCTAAACGGCATAGTGTAATTTAATGCCAGTATCTTGAATTAGTCTATTGGAGGCCAAAGTTTCTTAAGTTAGGCATGTGACATGGACCATAACAGAGCTGGAAGTCTTGCTCCTATTTAAACCTCCTCATGTGCTTACTATTAGCTTTCCCTAACCATGTGCCCATCTGATGAACAAGTTCCTAAAAAAAAAAGTGAAAAATTCCAACACAATTTGTGTTATGAAAACACCAACATTAAAAGACCACAGAATAGGGAATTCCCTGGAAGTCCAGTGGTTAAGACTCCATCTACATGCTTCCACTGTGGAGGGTGGAAGGTTGGATCCTTGGTTGAGGAACTAAGATCCCACATGACCCTCATTGTGGCCAAATAAATAGATAAAATGTTAACCTCTTGAAAAAGAAAAAAAAAAGGCCACAGGATAAAAATGTGCTCAGAGTCTTTAAGCTCTGAGTATTGAGAAATGGAGATTTTTACTATAGGAGTCTTCGTACACAGTTACAGTCTTTAACCACAAACTAGCCTTGATATAGCTGGATAAATAAATGTTATCAAATTCTCTAAGTGTTAATTACTCCCCAACACTTTATTTTTACTTCATTCTTGACATGAAAATTCTAGAAAAAAAGATCCTTAATTTCGTTTTGTTTTTCCTATCCTTTTGAACTCATTGTGCTCAAACATATTTAGTGTAATTTAAAACTCAATGTTTCTCAATGAAACTCAAAATGAAAATAAAATTACGCCCACATCCCAATTAATTCTAAAGGAACCATTTAATTAGAGTTGATTGCTAAATTGGGAACTAGGTCTTATTTGTAACACATCACAGTGCAATATTTGTCTTTTAAAGTATTATTTATGTATTTAAAGTCAACTTAAATCATATGATGAATGCTTATACTTACTTGGATGTCTGAGCCTTAAAATCGTAAACAGCTTTTGCAGGCAGTTTCTGAAAAGGAAAGAAATGGTTGATGCTAACTTAAAATTTTGGATTTCCTATTAAAAAATCAGTTTCATATGAATTAAAGAGAAATGAAACTTGAAGGATTTATTAAACATATACAATGTAAATGATGTATGCAATTTATAAGCAAATCAATTGGTTCTTTTTAGATAGTTAAACTATAACAGATGACCTATTCACCATAATTGTTGAATATCACATTTCATCTTAGAGACTAAGGTAAATATCTGCCATGAAAGGGGAATAAAATGCCTGCAGAGGATTTGGTCCTACGTATAATTTTGGCTTTTCCTGGGATAACCATGGAAGGTCAATTGTTCTGTGTCCTAAGTATTGACACAGCTTCTGAACCATAATTAAAGGACTGGAAAAAGTCACAAAGGAAGTCATTACTCCTTTTACCAAACACTTGTTAACATAGTAGCAGAGAAATATAGCCTAGTTATCATGGAGAGGCTAGTTAGCGGCCAAAAGCATGGGCTTGGTCATTTTGTATTGCCTGGGGAGTTCAGGAACTCTTCAGCACCCAGTAAACCAGCCACTTATCTTTGAGTCCTGACCAGATTTGACACGAGCCCACACTCACACTCTGGGGCCCACAGATCTGCCTGGGGCACCTGTAGCTCTTCCTCTCTGATGCCAATCATCCTCTCACCGCTCTTTGCCTGAGACTGGTGGACTTTGGGCATCCTGGATCATTCCTGACTTTGGATCCTGGATCCATAGGCACCGGACTGTGTTAGACACTGGTAGAGAACTTTCTGGAGTGGCTGACAGTCCAGGACCAGCCTTCTGTTTCTATCAAACCTTCATGGCTCCAGGACAGTACAAGCCAGACCGTCAGCCCTGGCTCAGGACCACGGACAAGAGCCAGCAGGCTGGGGGTTCCCAGGAACAGTGGGTTTTTTTTTTTTCAGGGATCCTCCCCAACAAAAGCAGGGCAGCAAAAATTATTTCCATGGAATTTGTATTGATTTGCAGCACAGCTGATAGGACCGTCCCCTTCATAGCTGGGCCAGAAATCTCGACAGGGAAAGCTTTCTTCCTCCAAGGGGTGGCCCAGCTCAAGACTGTTTCAGACAAAGCTATTAATCTATAGGTCAGGTCAAGACTCAGAAAGTCACTCTCAAAAATGGACTACAACTGGGGGAGACGGGCTGCTCAGGTTAGAATGCCGTGGCTTCAAATCCTTTGCTCGGGCTCCAGGGAAAACTAATTTCTAGTTTCTCCATCAACACTTTAATGTTTTTAATCAGGGCTCTTTACTGGTTTTAGACATAACTCCGGCTGGCAAATGCTTTCTCAAGTATATTGTTGAAAAAGACTCAGATGCCACTAAGCAGACTACCTCTTTTTCTGGAGTTCCTCTTCTTTCCCTGGGTGCAGTTCTTCCAAGCTCAGTCAGTGTGGCCGAGTAACTCCTAGGGGACTCATGGTCTGTTGGAAAGGACAGGGTCAGAGTGAGTATCCACGTAATCAAAAGCATTTTTCCTGGTGGCAACTATATTCCCCTTCAAACGTGGAGAGATACCACAATGGAAAACACAGGCCTAAAACTCATAGGGAATTACAAAGATGTGATGTAAGACACAAAACAGCACTTTTAGAGGAAAAGTATCTAAGATTTCAGAAGTATTATAAATATAAAGGTTTAATTGTTACACTGCTGATATAATTATGCTGCAGCATAGGTAATTCAAAGTTACAGGGATTTTTCATCTCAAAGATTTAATACTTGCTGTTCTTTTTGCCACCAGTTTATAATTACTATGATAGAGCCTATAGAAGATGAAGACGGGAGCAACCATTTATAAAAACTGAAGCATGTTATGGAACAATTTAAGGATGTAGTAATGAAAAAAAATATGATGATGGCAGAACTACATCGTGACCATTCTCTTCTCTCTTTCTCTCTGTGTTTAATGACCTATTGAATCTGAAGATGACATCTTAAGGTTTAAGGCTTAATAGGCCATCATCTATTTGCTTCCTTTGTGTTCAACTATCTTATCAGAAAGTGAATATTTATCCCAAGAAACAAAAGGATAAAAATTTTCTAAACAGAAAGTGTTGTATTGGTGGCCAATGACTTATGAACTGTTGCATTGTTTTTGTTTGCCTTAAAACAAAATATACACAGTTAATTGCATTATAAAGTAAAGATGCAAGTATCTGTCTTATGCTTTTATATGTGGAAATGTAAATGATATTGAATAACTGGAAAAGGTAGCTAATTTATGAAAACATTGTGTTATGACATGTATCAGTCAGTGAAAATTTCAAGTTGTTGACTTTGATTTTAAAAATGTAAATTTACTGTTTTTGAAGCATGTCATATGGTATAAATGAAAACAAACCTAAATCCTAATAAGATAAGAAAATTTGTGCAATAGTTACTAACAGTTGGGTTATATATTCTGCACTCAAATTCTGAATTACATCAATTTGAATTTTGTTTCTGCTACCTACTCATTGTGTGAATTTGGTCAGATTTCTTGTCCTCTTTGTGTATTAATTTCCTCATCTGTAAAACAGGGCTTACAATAATATCTATCATCTAGGTTTATGCCGTGTTATGTAGAAAATGTGTATAAAGCACTTTGGAATGTCTGGTGCATAAAAAATTCTGTGAACAATCCAAGTTTAAGCCTGGAAAATTCATTCCAGCTTCTTAAAATTTACACAGTAAACAAATGCACTTTAAGCATTAATGAAAAGGATTGAATAAAAATATCAAAACATCCTGTGTTTTCCAGTAATGTATACCTGAAAAAATGTCCTTTGTATTTGTCCATGTGTTCCACTTTAAGGAATCTATGAAAATGAAGTTGAGAATCACTTTTATCCTAAATAATCTAATTCAAATGTCAGTACAGGATTGTTTTAGCAGAAATAGAAAATAAATTAAATAATGGAGAGGAAGAGAAAATGAATACATGACTGATGGAAATATGACTTTTACATATACAGCTTAAAGATATATTCACAAAAATTTTATCAGTTGTATCTTTTAAAAGAAGAAAGTTATTAAACAAGTTCTATTTATTCTCTTAATTGCCCATCAATTACTACATTACATATTTTGGTTTTGCTTCCTGAGTGTGCTAATTTTTTATCTTCTATATAGAATGTAAGCAAATTATATATTGGGCGAGTGACTAGAAAGTTAATAGAATCAAGGAAAAGATGTTAAACTAGTGATTTTGATTCATTTCACACAACGAAAAAAGAGTTAATGCAAAGTTGTCAGTTTCTTAAGGATACTGATATTCAATTATGATTTGTCTTGAAATTCTTGTAAACTGGTAAAATAAGTTTAATTTGTCATTTCTATGTAACAGTTATCTCAACCCCAACATCAAGCTGCAAAACTGTTTATCCCTTTTGATTCTGAATGAGTAAATTTTTGTGATCACTTTAAGCCACACATCAAGTCCAAATATCCCATGAACAAATGAGAACTATTCGGTAAGATGTTTGTACAACAAGCATTTGCTTCACAATACATAATGAATCCAGGTGGTCACCACTCAAGACTGATGAGATGTAGGGGTGAAGCATGAAAGAACTGGAGGGTGTGTATGTGAACCACAAGGGAAAGGAAAGAAAAGCTGGTCCACCTTGGAGGTGCGGTGCACTGGCGTGGTCTTGGTGGTGGTAGTTGTTGGTGTCGTTTTGGAAGGAGGCACTGTGAGGCGTTCTCCCACAATCGTTCTGGTACAACGGACAATGGATAGCACCTTCTTGAGGCAGTGGGTGAAAAGGCTGGTGCGTGGGGCTCCTTTTTAGGGCTTTGAGCGATGAATTCCTTTCAGGAATATCTGGCAGCAGTTCACTGATAAGTCGGTGCAATATACTGTTGTCTGGCAAACTTCCCCTTCTCTTTTCAGCCTTAATTTGGTCACAAATGTCTTTAAGGGCAGAGTCCAGAGCCTCAAACACAGACGTCTTACATTTTGCCTTTTCCATCTGTTTTTTGGGAGTCGAACTTTTTTTCCTCCGGAAAGGCACGGGACTGACTAGAAATGCCAATTTCGAAAGGCCAGGGTCCATTTCTTGTCTTCTGGGCTCATCAGTGTTTTCGTGTTTAGCTCTTTCGTGTTTTAACATCGTGGTAAATCGAGTGTAGGAGGCAGGGCATCTGCCTTTGCAGGAGCTGATGAGGTGCCGGTGATGGTGGTGGTGATGGTGGTGGTGGTGGTGGCTGGATCCATAGAAACTTTCAGAGGATGTGAAAGAAAAGTGATCAAAATCGCTCTCGCTACAAAAGGATGATCCTTCAACGTGAATGTAATCACTGTGGTCAGACACAACTCCGTCCTGGTCACTATCAGAAAACTCCACGTGGGTTCTTGGTTGGTCGTCACTGGTGACTTCAATGTGGATGGGCACCAGGGCTTTAGACTTGTAGCTTCGCGGTATCTGAGAAGGGTGTCTACCTTGATTCTCTTCCTCTAGCAAAGACTCAATGGAAAACCGCCTTTGGGGACACAAACCATTCTGTTGCGGCTCTAGGGTTACAGGAGATAATATTTCGTCTCCCAAATTTGGCATGGACTTTGACTTCTGAATCAACTTTTCAAATTCAGAAATGCGGGTGGGGACCATGTCCCTGGGCACCTCCTCCGTGGAGGACTGGCTCCATCCGTGGAGCAGCCCTTTGTGTTGCTGTTCCTTCTCATACTGCATTATTCTCGACTTGACGGAGCAGATGACCTCGGAGTTCATCAGATCCTTGCGGTTGATGCGGTGCATTTTCTTGTACATCTTTAGGAAGCCCGGGGCGTCGTGGGCCGACCTGTGTCGGAGCCTTGATCTGCCGTTACTGCGGCCCTCCTGGATGTAGGGGGAAGCCCACGTCACGGGGCAGCTCTCCTTGGGGTCCTCCTCGCATAACAGAGAACCCATACTTTCCGACTTGGTTTTCGGGTCAGGCAAGCTGTCGCAGTCATCATTTAAAAGGTCGTCGCAACTACGGGATTTGATTTTGGGGGAGACGGTTTCTTCAGTGCTGCTCCAGACCTCTGCATTTTGCCGGGCCATCTGCCAGCCGTTTTTGAAAGTAATGGCCCTCTGCGAGTCTTGCGGGACATCTAGATGCTGTCTGTAAGTGTTACAGTAATCTAACTCGTGGGAGGGGTGGCCATTGAGCCCTGAGAAACTGCAAAGGGATGGACACGTTTGGCTATCGTCCCCACCTTTTAGTCCAAGGCAGCGTGGTGGAAAAGAGACATTGGAGAAGTTAAGAGGCTCGTAAAGAGGACAGCATGTCAGTTAGCATCAGATAGCACAGCAAAGAGAAAGCAGTTAGTGGGGTTCAATCCAGACACCGAATGTCATACGTGTAGCTTCAACTTAGAGAAAAAAGTCTAATTCTAAAGCAATAAGCATAGCTTGGCAGACAATCGTTAACCAAACCGTGTATGAAAAGTAACTGGTATTGCTAAATATATTTATTTCCATTGCATACTTTATCCATCTTTATGCAAATATGGTATGTCAAAAATCTAATAGTACCTCGTAAGCCAATAGCATGACCTGGTAGTGGTTTAAAGGTTTTGTAATTAATACCAAAAATATTATAGATTTAATCATCTTAATAGGATCAGAATTTGAGTCTTATTTGATTTATAATAATATGGACATAAAGAATAACTTACACATTTACGTTTAATTAATACTCCAATAATGATATCAAAGAATTTTTCGTGGGCATTATATAGAAAAAGCTATAAGACAGAATATTTTCCAGAATTTCAAAATTAAGTTCAGTTGCTGTGAACTACTGCTGCTAATATTTTTCTAAGAAATAAACCAACTAGCACCTTTTTAAACAAATGAATTTACCTCTTTGATTTCTCTACCTTCAACCTCTTATTAGGCAGGTTCCCATAAGGATAACTGGATATATGATAAACCTTTGATCAGAGGTGAATGCATTTGCTTTTTTCCAGGAAAGGTCTTTTTAAAAAATCATTTGCAATATAATAATGTAGAGCTAACCCTGATGGAAATAGTACTTATGGAAATAGTCTTTTCTTTTGTGTTTCTGAGCTAATTAATGAATGACAGACAACATTAAATCTAATGGGACATGTTCTTAAAAATAAGCCTAATGGAAGAAAATATCTCTGTTGACAGCTCCTGCCTTCCCCAAATTCTTCAAAAGTACATAAACACATTAAGTAGCTAAGTAGTATTTGGGAAAGGACGTTAACAGCCCCCTAGGATAAAAGCAAAGATCTAAAGTAATCAGAAAGAATCCTTTTAACTTTTTGGAGGGATCCAAGCATAGTAAGTCAATGGCATTTCATGACCTATTGGTTTCTTTAGGATATTTGTTTGTATAAATAAGTAGAATCTGGTAAGGGTGCTTCTGACAATTTGAGGAATGGTATATTGAAAGGGACTTCCTCCCTCTGAATGCTGGAATCTGGATCTTCCAGCAAGTGCAGCTTTACTAGGTCATGGACAAGAGCTAGCACCTCCTGCCTATCCAGAGCCCAGTCATCAGAACCAAAAATCCTTTCTCACAAACCAGCTAACTCTTAGCTTTACTTTTATGTGGCAGCACTTTCAGTGCCTGCCTTTGGTATGTGTAGCTGAATCTCTGCTACTGTATGGAAACTTCATTTACAGCTCACTTTCTTCCACACTTCAAACTGCTTCTCTCTTCTGTTTCAACCCCAGAGGGCTGGAAAAGACCTTGGGTCCCGAAATCGTAGGTACCTATGGATGCTGGTTCAATCCTAGGTTTCTGTTTGGGGACTCTTCTTGTTACAGCTGCAGTAATATGTAACTAAACAGATTTGAAGTAGTGACTGCTCCCTTTCAACACAACTCACTAAACTTCTAGAGAGGAGACAGGCCATATAGAAAAATGGCTTGTTGATAAACAAACTTCACAATAATGGACTGTTGTGAATTGAACACTATGTTACATGTGGGACATGGATATTCTACTGTATGTATGAATACTGACTAAAATATAAACCAAGTGATTAAAGAAACAACTTTCATAGGTTAGACAAACTTTTGTCTAGAATTAAATAATTTAAAAAAAAACCAACCCAATTTATGTTTTAGGCAACAATGCTCTCTGTTGCTACTACTATTTTCTATTCTTTAACTCTGACTAATTTGACTAGTTGTAGTAACATTAGAAAATTTTGACAGTATGCAAATGTTTGTAAATGTAATCTTTTAATAGCCTGACCATACATTTTTTGATACTTTAAATTTGTTCCAAATAACACACATGATATATTTGGAGACAAGAAAGTATTAACAGATGAGAGTCAGAGTCCTTTAAGCCATTCAGAAGGTTCATCATCCTGACTTAGTCTGTGTATAGGAAAGCTATTGTTTTGAAACTATAGTTTATTAAAATACTAACCCTAACCATCTCTGGGTGGTCATCATTGAACCAGCTCTCCCAAGGTTAAAACTTGAACTAGTAAATTATTTACACACGATTTATTGCCACTCACCTTTTGCTCTTGATGGAGAAGAAGGAGAAGAACTAATGAAGGACTTTGTCAGGGTGGTGCTTGATCCTGGGAGGTCTGCTCGGCCTGGGCTAGTGCTCCTTGCACTCGGGTCCCCCAGGCCCCTGGGCTGCCCTACCGCAGGCTCGCTCCTCCGCCTTTTCCTAAAGTCGCTGGCCATGCTTGCAGAACTGCAAGAAGGAATTGGCTTCAGTTTGGCTGGTGTTGCAGGGATTCAAATGTGAACCAGAAAGATAGTGGAAGGTGCTGGAGGTGGCCACAGAATGACTCTCACCCTTCATCCCCCAAACTGCATTTTTTGGAATTCATTCCTTAATATAAAAAACTATTTCTTTACAGTCACCTCTTTGACAATTAACAGGCTCATCTGCAAAGAGTGACAGATTCATTTCTTCCTTTACCATTTGGATATCTTTTTCTTTTTTGTTTGTTTTGTTTGATTGCTGTGGTTAGGACTTCCTAGACTTTATTTTTCAGAGCAGTTTTATGTTTATAGAAAAATTGATTGGAAAGTACAGACGGTTCCCATGTACTCCCTTTCTCTTGCACATGGTTTCGCCTGTTATTATCCTCTTTGTTAGTGTGGTACATTTCTTGCAGTTGATGAATCATATCAGTATATTATTATTCAATGTAATTAAAGCCCATAGTTTACATTAGGGTCCATGTTTTCTGTTGAACATCCTATGGGTTTGACGAATGTATGACGACATACACACATACATACATCCCTCACTATTGTATCATATAAAGTGCCATTACCATAAACATCCCCTGGGCTCACCGCCTTCATCCCTGCCTCCCGATGACACCTGGTGGCCACTGATCTTTTTATTGTTTCTAGTTTTCCCTTTCCCAGAATGTCATGTAGTTGGAATCAAGAGTATACAATGTTTTCAGATTAGCTTCTTTCGTTTAGCAGTGTGCTCTTAAGTACCTCCATGTCCTTTCATTGCTGAATAGCTCATTTCTTCATATCATTGAATAATATTCCATTATATGGATGTGCCATTGTTTATCCATTCTCCTACTGAAGGACACCTTGGTTGCTTCCACATTTTGGCAATTATGAATAAAGCTACTGTAAAATCCATGTACAGGTTTTTGTATGAACACAAGTTTATAATCACCATTTAAAGTAAAAATTCTCCTATTAGAATAGTATTTTGTTACTGACAATTCAGTGCTATGATTTGTACCATACATTTTTTCTCTATATAGAGGAGTTGCGTCAACATGAATATATCCAGAGGAGGGATGCCGAAATGGAAGAGATGACTGGAAAGAAGGAGGAAATCTGATAAGATCAATTTCTCTTACTTCAAGCTTTCCATAAGGTTTTTCCTAATCATCTTAGCTTTAAAAATCTTACACTGCAATTCCAACATTTAATTAATGAATAACCAATAATCTGGTCATCAAATAAACTATTTAGAGTCCTTTCACTTAGTTGTATTAAAAGATGTTGATAGTCTGTAAGGGCAGGGGATTTTTTTTTTTTTATCATGGTTCTGAGTATAGCATTGTTTAAGACAAACATTAATGAACGAATATATACATCACATAGCATGCTGTCAAATCATTAGATAAAATTCCACCACCACCAGCAGCAACAGTACAACAGGTCCTATGACCAAAGTATGCTATTTACTTTACTGACATTATTGTCTTATACAGCATGCATGCACAGTAACCTATGAGGTATTTCAGTGTTTTACAAATAAATGGAACCTACAGACTATGCACGTATAGCGATGGAGCCAGACCTTGGAATTTGTCTGCATTCTTCCAAAGAGGATGCCCATTTTCTATTATTATCCTGTCAGGGTCTGTGTGTCTTTATCGAAGTTAGATTAGAACTCTAAAATTCAAATATTCTAGGTGTATACATAGTTGCACAAGACGTAAAAGGAGGGGTTTGGTGAGCTCTTTTCCTAGTGACCTTAATGTTGTTAAATGGCACTCGTGAAACCAATGTACAAAGGATCCAGTTTACCAAGTTTTTCATTTATGTTGATAGAAATTTGCAGAAGGGCAAATTATTGTTGAATATTTGTTGCCGATGATATGATATGGCTGGGAGTCTGCATTTTTCAATATTGTCACTGAACTGTGTCTGAAGTTCTGTAGTACTTTAAGGTAAGTGTGATATTGAAGGCCTACAAACAGAACTTGCCTTGGTAGTCTCTTAGGGCAATTAGGACCTACAAGTAATTTGGGTTCAGTTATACTTTAAACTGTGGTGTTGGAGAAGACTCTTGAGAGTCCCTTGGACTGCAAGGAGATCCAACCACTCCATTCTAAAGGAGATCAGCCCTGGTGTTCTTTGGAAGGAATGATGCTAAAGCTGAAACTCCAGTACTTTGGCCACCTCATGCGAAGAGTTGACTTACTGGAAAAGACTCTGATGCTGGGAGGGATTGGGGGCAGGAGGAAAGTGGACAACAGAGGATGAGATGGCTGGATGGCATCACCGACTCGATGGACATGAGTTTGAATGAACTCCGGGAGATGGTGATGGACAGGGAGGCCTGGCGTGCTGCAATTCATGGGGTCGCAAAGAGTCAGACATGACTGAGTGACTGAACTGAACTGAATTGATACTTTGTCCCTTGCTGACTGTGTAAACCTGGAATGTTATGAAGCCTAAGTTTCCATTTACTAGAGATAAAATGTAGATAATAGTACTTAATTAATAATTAAGGCTTGAGTATATTTTATGTACTTAGAATGCCTGGTATATGGTAAGTTCTCATTTATCAGTTGTAACAGTATTTCTAGGCCTTCCCTGGTGGCTCAGTGGTAAAGAACACGCCTGACAATGCAGTAGACACAGGAGATGTGGGTTCGATCTTTGGGTTGGAAAGATCCCCTGGAGAAGGAAATAGCAACTTGCTCCAGTATTCTTGCCTGGGAAATCCCATGGACAAAGGAGCCTGGTAGGCTACAGTCCATGGAGTTGCACACAATGACTCCATGGTATTTTGAAATGTGTGGTCAGAGTATAATGAACAAATATATGCAGAACATAATTTATAAAATTTTTATAATTTACTACAGTTTTAAAAAAATGTATCCTCATCATATCATCTAACAGTATTGAAAATTAGATGTTTATAATCCTTATCTAAGGAGAAGACAACTGAGTATGGAGGAGACAGGAAAGGCAAGAGTTTCTCGGCCTGTAAAGTGACCTAGAATTATTTCACTTAAACTTTATACATTTTTGAATATTTCCTCATATAAAATGATGCAGAAACAAGTTAAAACAATTTCATGAATTATGGTGCTTAAAATAAAGATGAAGGATAAAAAATTTATCATTACTATTTCACTGAAAAAGAAACCACTGGCATAAAATATTCTGGTTGCATAATGTAAGGAGATTTAAAAATTTTTTCATTTGGAGAATAATTGCTCTACAATGTTATGTTGGTTTCTGCTGTACAACAATGTGAATCAGCTCCAAGTATATACATATGTCCTCCCTTTTGAGCCTCCCTCCCCACCTCACCGCCTGTAAAGAGATTCTTACCTAGTGGGTCTTTCCAGGCTTCTGTCTATAGAGGATTGATACAATGAGGCCTGTTAAGACAGAAGGATAGTTAACATGAAAATTTTTACCTTGGCAAAATTTTGTGGTCCCTGGACATTAAATTAGGTATTCTAAAAAGAATATTGTCAAAATTGACATTAAAAATACCATTTATTATGGGCATTAAATTGTTTTCCCAAAAAGAAGTCATGCAGCCTAATTTCTACTTTTCTCTTATCTACTTTTTCATCTGATATACAATTTGAGGGGAGTTGGTTCCAGGAGCTCCTCAAGGATACCAAAAATCTGAAGATCTCAAGTCCCTTATGTACAATGGTGTACTATTTGCATATAACTTACCCACATATTTTGTATATTTTAAATCATCTCTAGATTACTTATAATACCTAATGCAATGTAAATGCTATAGAAATAGCTGCTAGCATGGCAAATTCAAGTTTTGCTTTTTGGATATTTCTGGATTTTTTTTTGTGTGTGTGGGGGAAATATATTTGTCCCTAAGTTGGTTGAATCCATGAATGTGGAGCCTACAGATATGGAGGGCCAACTGTATTTTTCTCTGTGTACTTTTCTCTGTGTAACTAAAAATATTCATAAATCAAACATTGCCTAGGGTGAGAAAAAGAAAAATTACCCCTTCATGTAGAAACAGACTATAAATAGAAATTTCTTACATAAAGAAATGGTTTGATGTTTAAAGAAGTATTTGTAGCCATCATTCAATCCTTATAAAGCATAAACCTTTATACATTTTTGTCATATTGCCAGGTGTAATTTTGATGTAGACATAAAATTTAAGCAGAACTTCTTTCGTCTGTCAACATAAACATGACTTTTTAAATAAAAAAACCACAGCATTTGGTTTGAAATTAAACCACCTGGTCCTTGAATCAGGTACAGATTTGTATCTTTGCAATTATTTACATTCAGGGTTAGGTTAAAACAGAGTATTTAATGAATCAAAGTATAAACTTTTCTTTAAAAGTGGACTTTTAATCTTTTAGTCAGAAAATCAGCTTTCAGTTGTCCATGGATATAGAACAAAGAAAAATAGATACTATACATTTGATAAATAATTCCAAATGCTTATTGTACACACCATTTTCATACTCCTTCATCCTGAACAATACAATGAAATATATATTAACAATTTTTTGTTAGACATGGATTTGAGAGGCAAGTAGTTGTGGTATGATATATGATGTCTAGGATGTCTAGGAAAATGCATACCAAGTATGTGTATATATATACTCACAAGCCCCATTACACACAACTCTAAAATATCTTCTATTAACTATTATTTTCATTTATACTGAATGAGAATGGAATTGCCCCAAAACAAACAAAGCATCCCTATGCAAGAGAATACTACTCCCTCTTTTTAGACAGAGAAAAAGCATATATAAAATATTTAGATTCTGAGGTTCTCAACAAATAAAAAGATAGAAAAAAAATTGGTCTGCTAACCGGGTAAGTTTAATGACTGTTTTAACTTGCTACTCTAAATTGGATACTGGAAGGGTGGAAAGATAAATACAAATAAGAAGGATGGAAAACAAGTAAATAAATAAAACCAGATAATTATATTCTGATTTATAAATATTAGTTCTTCATGTTTGCAGAAGAGCAGCACCAAAGAGCCTCAGAACATCTGTGTGGTTCACAGCTTTCATGGGACACCCAACCACAGTGCCCAGTTGGCCAAAAAAAGTGTCCATTTGTGGACACTCTTAGAATACCCTTAAAGTGATCAGAAATTTTGAATCACTAGCTTGAGATGAGCCTAACAGTATTGTAATATGAAATAAAACATAGTGTAAGAAGTGAAGACTCCATGCTGTTAAATTGTGTTTTAGACTTAACGCTAAGAAGCTAAAATTATTCCTCCATGTGCTGGTTTCCACAAGGTAAAATAAACTGAAACCAGTATTGTGATGTATGCTCAAAGGAAATGGTTCAGTGTTAAATTATAAGGAAGCAATAAGAAGTTTAGATAGATGACTAAGAGAAAACTTTGTATATGATTGGTACTCATTCTGAAATGGAAATTGTCTTCAGAGAGGAGGTACCTGTTTTATCTATTATAATGTACTGAGTATTTACATTTTACCATTATTTTAATACACCCAAATGAAGGGCATTTAATAAAGTACAGACATTGAGTCTAAGTGATCATGTGGTTAAACTTTGCTTAAAAATCCTTACTTGTTCTTATTAATGTCAGTTTCTCACTTATACTTATGGATTAAAAATGTGTTATTCATGGCATATACTAGGCACTGAATAAAGAACGGTGGCTAGGTTGATGTCCAATCAATTACAAATTTTACTAGAAATGTTTTACATGAGGTTATTAGAGACAGAATTCAGTACCTTATTAGAGTATTTTTTAACACCAAAAAACCATGATGTGAAATTAATAATATAGTTAATATGCTATCAGAACAAATAACACCCTCTTCTCAGTCCCAAAGAGAAGATGAAAATCAGTTTAAATATCCAAGTGCATCTATATGTGATATTTTCATCACTATCATTAACATTACAGAGTGCATAGAATTAATTTTCTACTATTTTTACACCAAGTATTATTATGTAATATTATAGAAATGTATTTTATAGAAATCTATAATTATTAAGGAATAGTATAACTTGTATAATAGTATAAACAAATAAAACAATTTGTATCTAAAAGGTTTTAGTTCTTAGTACATCTCTTGGAAGTGCTAAGAAGTATGGTATAAAGGAAGTTTAGGAGATGTTTTTTATCTTTAATTTGCCATCATATTATCATCTAGTTTTGAATGTATTTCTTAAAATAGTTGGACTCTACCTTTCTTGACTGAAAAATGAGTGGGTTAGACATGGTGATCTCTGAATTCCATCTCAGTTCTCAATGAACTGTCTTAATAATATCCTGGAAATATTTGGCCAGGATATCTAAGATATGTGACCTTATCGAATTCTGAAGTAAATCCTTTGTTTGTATGTTGAAGTGATACTCTTTCTTCAGACTCTATATAACTTTTAACTTAATATATAAATATTATACACTTCTCTGTTTTAACATACACTCTGATGCATACCTCAGGGAGAGTCATTGGAATTGCAGATTGCTCTAAATAGTTGGGTATCTTCTCCTGCAACTGTGCCTGCAATTCCAGTTATCACCATCGTGTGTCAGTAGTACATCCCACAGCATAGGTCTCCTACTAGTTTTATTTTCTAATTGAATATATTTAATTGAATTAAGACTTTTTGATGAAAATATTGTTTTTTAAATTTATTTAGGATCACAGAGAAACTACTATGTAAAAACTACTGCAAAAGCCAGTTTATTCACTTTGCTTTCACAGCTGCATCTATAAATTCCCATGGGAGGTTTTTTGTTTCTTATTAGCTAATGTTTAATCAACCATCACTTTTGTTTATGTCTATTAATGAGTCCTAAATCTACTTTCCAAAATAATTTCATTCTTCTTTGCAGAGAAGAAGCTTTTGGCTCTGTATAATTTCTTATACTCTTTTTGACTAATTCAAATAATACTTTACATTGCCAGGCATAATATTTTTTTATGTATCAGATTGTCATGAACATCATATACAGAGATGGAAAATACATTTCATCTCATGTGCCAGTGATAGTCTAATCTATTATAGTGGCTTCCTGGATCACAGCATTGAGAAGGATCCGTAATGTCTGCCAAGGGCATAGTAATGTTTGCCTAGGAAGTCGTAACATGTGTGCCAGTTATTTGTCAGTCCTATTCTTGATTTTATCTGATCTTAAAATCTAGAAATTGTATCTGTGGAAAAGAAAGAATTGAAATAAATTTTAGGAATATATGAGACATAAAAAATCTGATTATGGGACTTCCCCAGTGGTCCAGTGGTTAAGATTACATGTTTCCACCATAGGGGATGTGATTTTGATCCCTGATTAGGGAATTTCCTTGTGCCACATGGTATGGCCAAAAAAAAAAAAAAAAATCTGATCATCTAAGAATCTAAACTGTCATTCTGTACCTCCAAGCATGATGATAAAATGGCTCTGAGGAGATTTCCAGCAGTATTTTATTCAGTATAATCAGATATAAGCAATAATGCTTTTTGATGATCACACTCAGATACCAGGATGCATTGAATAGTTCACCTGAAAGTAGCGATTGGCATGACTGTTCACCTAAAGAGCCAACAACTGCGATGTAATTAATGTCCAAGCAGTGATACTGGATACAACACAATGGTGCAAAGACAGATTTTAAAAAACAGGTTATAGATACTTTAGTGACTCGTAAAACATGGATGTTCAGAATCACAGTAACAGCTCCCAAGAAAGAAATCTGAAAAAGAAAGTAATTTGTTTTTTACCTCATTGGAAACACCAGGAGAATGATCTTGAACATAGTCCAGAGCCTTTTTGGGAGGCTGGGTGTAGGTGCACCACATAAGCAGAAGTGTAGAGATGGAATGGAGGAGAATCAATGGCAGCAAGGAATGACCATGTGGGAAAGGTGACAACAGTTAGAGCCTGACCGACAGCATCAGATACACACAAAAGAGCGACACGAATGGAGCAAAACGGCGAGGCGGGGGCCAGGGGCCCAGGAGGAGGAGTGCAATGCTTGCAAATATTTTCAAGCACTGGGCAAAATCACGAGTGATTTGATTAGTATAAACTCATTTCATCAAATCAAAATTAGCACTCCTAGTCTCTAGCTGCAGAGGAATGCAAGGTACATTAAAGAAACACTGAAGGAGCAGGTGGATAGCATGCTGGTGAGTTTCCACGTGTAGCTGAAAATGATTGTAGAAAAATGGTGATAATTTAGGCTCAGAACAGAAATTGGTTCTATCCCCTGTGAACTGTCTATAATCAACAGTAACGACAACACATTTAAATTAAAGCTGGGAAATTTTTTTCTCTAAAGTGAAATGCATTTATGTGAGTTGTTGCTGTTTCAGTCACTATGTTGTGTCCTAATCTTTTGTGACCCCATGGACTGCAGCCCACCAGGTTCCTCTGTCCATGGAATTTCCCAGGCAAGAATACTGGAGTGGGTCACCATTTCCTTCTCCAGGGGATCTTCCCAACTCAGGGATTGAACCCAGGTCTCCTGCATTGGCAGGCGGATTCTTTTACCACTGAGCCACCTGGGAAGCCCAATTTATGTGAATACTTGGATACAAATTAGGGAAAATATTCTTCCTATCACTTATAGAAATTCTAAAAAATATTTGGTTTATATTCATTTACAGTCACTTTTGATCCAGTTCAATAAGATATAATGAATCTAATCAAGTCTCCTTTGCATTTTAATGGATAAAAGGGACTAACCACTATAACCACCTACTATATAATACGTGGTCAGTATATGAGTGTATAAATCAGTACATGATATGATAAAAGAAAGATTTACTAAAACTTCTGTGCAGTGCATTCAGTATGTTCTTCAGGCATGTAAAATTCAGAAACACCAATGAAAGTATAAAAACTGTGTAGTTGACAGACATCAAATGCACGGCTATTGGCATCTGCACTTCCCCAATAAAATTTGAGTTGATAGAGGAAATTGTTATTTGAAGCTTGGGTCAACTCTTTATCCCAAACAGACTAAGTAATTCTTATTGGTGGGGTTTTGGGGACTAGAGATGTTGTGATTTTCAGTAGCAGGAGGGGAAATCAAGGTCCACAGGGTTTCCTTGTTTTTCCCTTTCTTTTCATGCTAAGACCAAATGAGACATTTTATGGTGGTGATATTCTAGCAGTATATTATAGTAGGGATTTCCCAGGATGTTTGTTTTTTGTTTGTTTTTTGATAGATCTAGGATTAACTTCTGACTCTGCCAGTTGCTATCTTGGGCAAATTAATTAACCCCTCTGGCCTCTGGCTTTTTCTTACTGGAGGGATGCTGTGAGGTCTCTCAGAGATCACACAGAACAGGCCCTCTGCAGGTGCTTGGTGATTCCAAAGCAAACAGGAGCTATCATCATAGTAATTTTTATTATCGTAAATTTCACGGGATGCTCTTCTGATTGAATTAGACCTAAATGGACTGTAAACAAATACAAATCTTCTAACAAGAATTGTCTGACTATGGGAAGACAGATACTGGTTCAACATTTTGAATTTGCAATTAGATATAAAGTAATCCTAATGTATGATTTGGTGGGGGAAAAAAAGAACTATATAGGAAGTGTCTGAACATGTTTAACCATTTGGTAGAGAAGTGAGTGTGAGCTAAGCTGTACCAAATTTGTGTATATAGAATATACTTTTTTCAGTGGTTTTTGGTGTCTATAGAATTCAGCTCTTATTCTCTAAATGACACCTATCTCTTCTGATAACAATTATGTTTTAAAAATCAAACAACATTCTCCTAATTGTTTTATATTAACAGTCTAGCCTCACTTACCGGGCGTCCAAACTCCAGTTCTGAAAAGAATTTATACCAGGGCTCATTTTCTAAATCTATGTCATCTGGATTTATGCGATCAGTCTGGAGCAGATGTGAAGGAAAAGGGAAGGAAAAGTCACACTGAGCTAAGTGAGGGCAACGCTGTGAGGCATGAAAAACACACACGTTCGCACATAAACATGCATCAACTTTCATCCAACAAATCTCAGCCAGAGAGAACAGAGGAGGTAAAGTAAAATGAGTCACTTTAGGATATGAAGGTTTAGCTTCGAGGATATCACTTAGGCCCTCGTTATTTTCTCTGCCATCATTTCTGGTTTTCTCCTTAGCTGGATGCATAAACTATGATAGACTCTCTGTGACAGTGAGGTTGAGCACTGATAGCCCAGCAAGGTATTAAAACAGGCTCAACTCCGTCCCCAGGTAGCTCTTCTGGGCGAGTGCCTCCATCGCCCCTGCCCTCAGGGGTGCCAGTGAGTGAGCCTGGCTTCTGCTCACAGCTGACTTGGGTGCAGGCACTTGGAGAGCCTCGGGGAGGGAAGGGTGGGGTACGTGGGAAGAGATACAATGTCGGGGGAGGAGTGAGCAGTGCTGGGAGATTGTTAGAGGCCCTGGACATGAGGAACCCGGAAGTCGCAGTGGGAGAGAAAAGGGCAGCAAGGTGGGGGGGTGACGGTGAGTAGCCAGCCTCTGATTATTTTCTCAGCTTCTGGGGAACAAGGGCTACACCTGAACTTCCCGGACGGACGGACGGCGTGAGTTAAAGAAGGAAGGAGCTCACCCGGATGGGGGAGAGAGCCGGGGCGCACGGGCTTGGTGCGGGGATACTGGTCCTGGGTGGAGGGGAGGGGCTACCAGTTACTTCTCCGCAGGGTGACATAGAAATAGGCTTCCGGCCAGGGTCCCTTGGAACAGGTGTCGGAGTGGTTGGGAGAAGGGGCTGCAAGAAAAAGGGGTGAAGGACAAACTGATTCATTAGATAGAGGTTCTTGGTGGGAGCCAACAGGACGCCAGCTAGCAGTGCGTCATGCCCTGCCTTAAGTCAGGCAGAAGAAAACGTTCCAGGAAAGTAAATGCCCCAGGGGCCCCCAGATAATTTAGGACTGATCCAGAACACTGAAGACAGTGTGGAGAGCCTTCACAAAGCGAAGAAAGGTCACATTTTATGATACCCCAAGTATCACCTACCTGTCCACCTTGAGCTAGAGACATGGATGTGGGTGGGGAGGGGTTTTTCATACGATCAGTCAAGGGTTGGGGAAAAGAGAAAATCCAACCCTGGTTAACATTCTAGAGAAAAACTAAAAAAAAATTTTTATAGTTGACTTTCACCTCTCCAGTGGTTTCTGAATGTCATATTTAAGGTACAAAAACTAGGACTGTTAATATAAGCAGGTTGAGAAAATAAATACAATTGCTTTGATAATAGAAAAAAAAAGAGCATTTACTTTACCCAGCAATATCCTTAATGCTTTTAAATAACACATGCCTGACCAGACTGATTCAGGCTACTTGATTTTACATTCAGAAGGGATGCTTAAAATACTATGTGTGGGTTACGACTTTTTTGAGAATTCACCGTTTAGTGGCTAAGTTGTGTCCGGCTCTTTTGTGACACCATGGACCGTAATCGGCCAGGATCCTCTCTGTCTGTGGGATTTTCCAGGCAACAGTGCTGCAGTGGGTTGGCATTTCCTGCTCCATTACATGACACTAATTAAATGTGGAGCAGCTGGACGGTAGTATTTTAAGGGGGGGGGAGGGGGTGGGGAAAGCTCCTGTTTTCTAAAAGCCATTCACCTGGGCCAGGAGAGGACATAGTCCAAGAGGTCTGTGATGTGCTCACCGCCTCAAAGTGGATCCTTATATTCTCTTCCAATCCCTAAAGTTCTCAAGAACCTGCACTGAGGAACTGCATGTCAGCTCCAGAAGAAATGCTCTACAACCTCTGAGGTACGCCATATTTGAACAGAAGCCACTGTTTGAGCCTAGCTTGTCCAAGTGTTTTGTTGGCCTGTTGCATTCCCAATAGTTTTGTTAATAACACACGGTCTGTATTTAATAAGCAATTATATCCAAAGTCTTTTAACAGATGTGCTTTTTATTTCAGTATTTTCTGAGATTGTGATAGTAGTTACAGGCAGTGATAGAAAAAGTCTGAGACATCATAACAGAAGAGTGAAAGGGCCTACAATACCCAAAATATGTGGTGAACAAAGTGATAAAGACCATGTAATAACCTTGTAACACATTTACGATGGGGTGCTAAGTGAGTCAAAACACACTATGATACTAGTTATGCGGTGTCACAAAGCTTGTGTCTGGACAAACACGGTGCTGAGACTTCTTTCTTTTCAAATATTGTTATCCTTTACTATTATAACATTATGGAAAACTCTGTATGATTACTATGAAAAATGCTGCAGATATCTTGAGATGTATTCTCCTTTTAGTAAGCATTATGTTTGGTTTACATTTCAGAAGTAATGGACAGAAAATATTCTGGTAACTAATTTACCATTTCCTTAATTAAAAAACCTGTTTCAATTTATTTCTGAGTCGATAGGGCAAAAGTAGTCATTGAGATTTTGATTGCACTAAAATATTATTTTTCTCCAATTATCATTTAGATTATAGCTGCAGCATGTAGGCATGTTGTGGAATAGTTTGGCTGGAGCTGATTTTTAGGGTAAATGATATTAGAATTTTCCAGTAATTTTGTTCTGTGTGTAAGAGGCCCAGTACTGGTTCCAGAGAAGAATAATCTTTAACTTTTTCAAATCTCGCTGTTTCTCATGCTACACCTTTAATAATATTGTTAATTCTTGATTTTATAATCTCTGTTTTCATGTACGATACTTTATTTTTGTTAAGGGGAGACAGAAGCTTCTCTTAAGAGAAAACATTTGTTTAAAAAACATTTTGAACAGTAGAGGGCAGCAAATTTACCAAACAAATAAGTATATTTTCCAGTGGTTACAACTTCACTCTGATTTCCACCTTAAAAGTATATATATATATAGCAAACAAATATACTAAGTTCTGACTTACAGAAATCTATTTCAATGATAGACTAGGGAAAAGGGAGAATACTGTTTACCATCCCGCATCCCACCTTAGAGCACCAACTTCCCATGACATAATTTTGTAGAATAAAACTTCAATTTACTGTTTCAATGGGCACATGCTAATAGAAATTAGAAGAGAACCTTGCCCCCTTGTCCACCGCCCGCCCAACAATGATCATTAGCAGTTATCCCTAACTTTGGGACGTAACGAAAGGCACAGGCTTGAGCAGAGCCTGCCAGGTAAAGAAATGCTAAGTGGCAGAACTGGAATTTTCTCTTTGCTGAGGTTGACCTTTTGAATCCCTTTAGTCAGGCAAGAATTAAATGTATTATGTAGCAACCTAGAGTCACCCTAAGGCACACAGGGGCCTCATGGAAGTCAGTGATACACATTCGGATGGTCAGCCCACAGACAGACAGACATACTCATGATCCCACAAAACAACACTTTCCATGAGTGAATCAAGTGTTTTCAATTGTTCAACACAAATGTTAACCCTCAGAACTATTTAGGAAGCACAACCATGCTCATACAAGACAACAGAAGAGCAGCGATACTGCTGCACCTCTTTCTACCCTCCTTGGGTCTCGTCTCATTGTGAAAAACGCAGCACACCTGTGCTCACAGTGAACGCTGGGTCATCAGCGCACGAGGAAGGTGTGTAAGAAAAACCGAAAACTGTGCATCACATACGATTCTTATTTAAAGGTAACCTATTTTTCAAGGTTTGTTTTCTACAGTTGCATTGTGCTGCTTTTCAGATTATAAAAATTCTCCTGTTCTCAGTATTCTTATTGCAGGCATGGGGTTTCTATTTGCAGTTCTGAACAAAAAGAAATTGCCACTGTCATTTGGTTCTTTATAACTTAGGCTTATTAGATTTTTAAGCTTTAATGATATTGGCTACTATGTTTTATATTTACTGAGATTCCACAGTAAATGCTCTACACATTGTTAGGACAATTTTTTATGGTTTAAACCAACAGATGAAACTCTCGATTTTTATAGCTTAAGCTTCTAGTGACAATCTTCACTGCTAAAGAAGTTTAACTTCACTGAGGATTTACATTGCATTTCAACTCTGCACTGTATTTTCAGTGATTGTTTGCTCACTTTATCATGTGTGGGTTTAGTTATCGTAGAGAAAGATTACATCTCCACGTTATTTTCTATTTTCAAGCATAAAGGTGTTCTGCTGCTGCTGCTGCTGCTAAGTCACTTCAGTCGTGTCCGACTCTGTGCGACCCCATAGACGGCAGCCCACCAGGCTCCGCTGTCCCTGGGATTCTCCAGGCAAGAACACTGGAGTGGGTTGCCATTTCCTTCTCCAATGCATGAAAGTGAAAAGTGACAGTGAAGTCGCTCAGTCGCGACTCCATGGACTGCAGCCTACCAGGCTCCTCCGTCCATGGGATTTTCCAGGCAAGAGTACTGGAGTGGGAAAGGTGTTCTAAACCAGTGCTTAATTGAATTTAACGTGATTCACCTGTAAATATATCCAAGCCAGAGAGGATGTAGGATTTTTATCAATATAATCGCAGGAGAGAGTTTATATAATTGTCTCGTGGAATAAATTGTGGTTCGAGACAGTTTAAGATAAATTCCTGGTGATTGCAGAGTACTTTTCTAGATCAAACATTAGGGCCGTTTAATCGTCATTCCTGAATTTATAGTCAGTTGAGAATGCAGGCACTTCCAAAAAACTGTATTCATTTTTACTTTCCTATTAAAGAATATGAATATACATTCTATTGATTTCTAAGGAAGAGGAGGATCCCTTTGGCCAGGGTCTGGGGGAGGACTTCTGTTCAGATAGCACTGTCTCCTCTCCCCACTTCGTGTGCCAGGGAATCAGGAAACCACAGTTACTAACAACAGTGTGTGGGACCCCTCATGTGTGCTTTGACGGAGACCGGGGGTGCCTTTCATCCCTAGAAACATACAGACTTCACAGATAAGCAACAGAACAAGGATTCCATCCCACCAACTTGACCATTAACTCCAAGGGTAAAACCTATCCCCATTCCCTTATTATTAATTCACTGTGTGTTCACTGAGCACCTACCCTGTGCCAGGCATTGCTCTAGGTGCTAGGGATTCAACTGGTGCACCAGAAATGGTCTATGCCTTCAAGAAGCTTAAAGTCTAATGAGGGACACAGACAAGTCAGCAGGCTGTTACAATTCAGGGTGGTGAGGGGCAGTGCAGCATGCTTTAGGAGGGCTCCTTACAGCAGGGGAGGCAGGCATCTGGTGTCTAGAAGTTAGGGTGGTGCCCTGGGGGAAGTGAGCCAGGCTGAGCAGGAGATATGGGACTTTCCATGGGAGGAAAGAGGTGGTGGAGAGAACATTCCTGGCCAAGGGGCAGCTGGATAGAGGTTCAGGGAGGAGGGCATGCAGAGCTCTCTGTGGAGCTGCAATGTGGTGAGACAGAAAGGGCAGGGAGATACTCGGGGCTGCAGAGGTCAGTGGAGCCAGACCACGAGGTTTTTAGTGTATTATGTTAAGGAACTTGGTTTTGCTCTAAGGACCCTTGAGAGCCAGGATAAAGTTTTGAGCAGGAGGCTTTCTAAGGTTGTCATAGCTATGGTGTGGAGATGAGATTGGAGAATTAGGGAAATGAGTTAGTGGCTGACATTCTAATCCAGGTGTGGACAGCGGTGGGCCAGATGGACAGAGAAGGGCAGTGGCCCTTCTCCCAGGAGGCAGGACTTTGAGATGATTGGGGAGAGGGGAATCCAAGATGACACTTGGGAAGAGTGGGCAGACAATGGCATCATCTCGGAATTCAAAAGAGAAGCAGAGAGTACCCTAGCTGTGGTGTATACTTTACAGAAATTAAAGATGAAAAGAGCAAAGGAATGCTCACAAACTGTCTTGGAGTAGACATGAGAGTGCTAAACCTCGAAGCTTACCTGCTGCCCACTTGCTGTCCTATCCCTCTTATTTAGCAAACCTGCTCCCTATCCTCTCTCTCGTGTGTCTATGACAGTCTCAAATCTTATGTAAACTCTATCAAAATATCAAGACATAGCCAATCTCTGCAACCATGCCCTGCGGCACCCCCCCTTTTTTTTTTCTGGTTTAGAGAGGCAATTGGAATGGATTCAGGGTTGATGAAAAGAAGAAGATACTAGACTAGCTGAGCCCTATAATAAAAAGCTTGGCCAAAATGATACAGATGACTGGCTGAGATCATCTTGCATAAGGCTGGTCCTCAGCAAAATTGTTTAGGAGGCATAAACATTTTGGTTCTTTCTGTTTCTTCATGAGATATCCATTCTCACTTTCCCCCAAGTTTCTAGGTTCCTTTCACTGCCCTTTTCCTGTGGCAGCAGAGAGCTATCAATATCCGAATCTTCAACCACACCCGCCCTCCAGATCTTTCCATTCCTTTTAGAACTAGTTCAGTATACTAGGTATATTGGTTTTGTGTCTTAACTACAATACTCAGGGCCCAGGTTGCTGGTCAAATAAATCCAGGACACTAATTTATTATAAATGAACAAATTAACTTATACTATAAAATAATTAAATAATCAAAGCATCTAATTAAGGTGATAATGACTACTAGCTAAATGTGTTTGCAGTTTGGCATTGTGCAGGTGATGAAATGCACCAGGTATGAGTCTGCCTGGGCTCAGCTCCCAGGTGCAGTGCTAACCAGCCACGGGAAGCTGGGCAAGGTTGCTTAACAAGTGTTCAGTCTCTCTACCTGTAAAATGGGAATTCCATACATTTACTTCATAGAATTGCTGGGATCATTATATGGTAATAAGGCATGAATTACAAGGCCTGACATCTTAAGTAAGTGCTCAGTAAGGAGCTACAACTATTGCTACTGCTTTTGTCATTGCTGTTTTTAAACTTGGAGTCTTCAAGGCATTAACCCAAAGACATGACTAAAGGGACATTTCATTCACAATGACAGGGCCTGTGAATAAGCTGTTGAGGGGGGCAAATTCATTCTGCGTGTCTCCGTTTTAACCACACTGGAGATGGTCTACTTCTTACAAATGTGGGTCTACTCTGCATATTGGTTAAACAGACTCCAGGTTCCTTGAGGTAAGGACTATGTCTTGCTCATTGCCATGTCCCCTGCACCTAATCCAATGTCTGGCACATAGGTGGTGCTTCATAAATTTTGTTGCATGAGTAAATACTAGAAATATCCTGATGGACAGCTTCCAAAATCAATCCTGTTTCCTGACACCAAAGCTGCAAAAGCATTCCGGGACAGTAACAACCCCCATCATCCTAAGGGTCTTAGACGTTGTTAGAATGATCATTAATGTTTTGGTAACTACATTTAACTCTGAGACTCATATTGCATGATGATTTTGATCTTTTCCATTTTATGCAATGGTGAATTCATGGTTCTCATCCTAAAAATTTCAAAGACCATGATATTAGTTCTCATTCTAAAAATTTCAAAGATCATGATATTATATCATATAACTTAGTGAATGAGTTACATGTTTGCAGTGGAATCTGCAATTCAGTGGTGTTCTTTTTTTTTTTTCTTTCAGTTTTTCTGGTAAAGTCCTGTTTCTCTAAAAGATACAAGTTAATTTGAAGAAAAGCAAAGAAGGTTTAGAAAAATATCCTGTATGAATTATGTGATTATAAGGTTTTGGAACATGTTTCTCAAGAATATAACCATAAATACAGGGTTTGAAAACTAAATCAAGGACACTCATATTGGGTGTGGTGCACAACAGTTTCTAATCAAATTTCAGGGCTGACCTTATATATAATGATGTGGCTTCCTGGGTACTCTTAAAGACACTAACAAAGAAAACTATTTTCTGTTCACTGACACCTAACATTCTTTCAAGACAAGGACAAGAGTAAACTGCACAACTGTTTCTCTAGAAGCAGGTTTTGATAGAAATGACACAGAGGAATTTCAGAATTTCAAAGAGATCCTGAAGGCATTGGTCAAAGAGGGAAAGCAGAGGACTCAGAAAGGAGGTTTAGGGGAATTAAGAGGGCCAAGGAAGAGCCTGTTTGTTAAACTGCACTTTGAGGAGACATGCGGTTATTTTCAACTTTATAGATCTTTTCCTTTGCAGATAATTAAAACATATAATTGGAAAAAATGCTGCAAAGTTAAATATAATCTTGATCCATTAGATTGACAATCAGTCAGGAGACTTGAGGCTTGGTAACCTGAGAGAGATTTAATAAGAATCAATTAAAACAATTTTTATAAAAATGGGCATTTGGAAAATTTCCCTTGAAGTCAAAGAAATATTAAGAAACCAATAATGGAAACGAAGGGATGGAACTGCTTGATCCCTTTGTATCAGAGAGGTCCAAGAATGATTGTTCTCACTGGCAATGTAGATGGGCAATTTAGTGCAGCATTTGAGTGTTCTTTTACTTTAAAAAAAAAATTAAATTCAGGATCATGATTAGGCATAATTATAGTTCCATGCCAATGAGTCCTATATTTGGTGGGTAGGGACAGTATAATAGTGAGTGCATCTTTGATTCTGAGATAAGATGCACAAGTCATGATGTACAACAAGCATGATTTTTTAATAATGCCAACTAAATAAATTACCTTGGTGATAAAAATTGCTAAACAATATGAAGTTCAGGTTTATTTGGGAACCCAGGAAGCCTAGAGAACTGGCATTCTGTTTAATGACAAGTGCTTACTGGTCTCTCATGCTGCAGAATGGAGGACTTCCCAGGTTCATATTCAAAAATACTCCTCGGCTCAGAACGAAATTTCCTTGTGTCTACTTTTCTGTCTGGAGGATCCCAGTCATGCCTAGAAATCAACAACAAGTTACATATTAAAATCATTCTGTATGCTTAAAGCCATGGATAAAACCACTGAATATCTGTTTTCAAAGTTAATTATGATATAGACTTTTTAAAAGTGTCTCAGGATAAAATGTTACGCTGAAAAAAAAAAGCACATTTATGTTCTGTTTTACATAAATGATTTAAAGAAAGCCATTTCTTTGTTTTCATGTTGTATGTTCCTCTGTTTTTTTTTCATACAAGGATGTGCCTCCTGTTGGTTAAGTAAGTCACACGAGGGGTCTGTGCAATAGATATGCAGACAGTGATGTGCTAGTGAACCCCGGGGTCACAAATGGCAGCTGTGTATGTTTGTGTTTAGAGTAAGTGGCGGCTACCCGCCATTAAGTCCTGTGAGTTTATCCCATCACTCTGTGACCTGGCATCCTTGATCTGAAGTGACAGGGAGTAATGTACACATCGTGTTTGATCTTGTTTATCTTGCAAATGGCATCGTAGTTTGTCTGCAAAAAGTGCAAAAGTTTCACTTGGGTTGCTGTCCATAGGAGCAAATTGTGTGACAGGCTAGACCCTCCATGGTTTTACCCTTGAGAAACCAGAGCCTGGCATCTATTCTGTGCATAGGAGACCTTGGAGTCAGCTCTTTTTCCTGAACTAACATCCTTCAAGAGGCAGTCAAAGAGGGACTTTGAAAGCAAAACTCTTCTAGGTAGCTGAGGCTGAAGAAGGCTTCCTTTGGGAGGATCACTTTTGAGGAAGAAGAATTTTCTGCCTATAGATGGGGGCGGTTCTGGCCCATGGAACAGGATGAAATTCTGACTCTGTGCGAGGTTGGAGACACTCATATTCTGCAAGACAGGAGAGCTAGGGGAAAGCAGGTCCTGGCTTTCTAGTAAATTGATGAGCACTATTTGGCAGAGAAGAAAGCATTCTAGAAAATGTTAAGGGATTACCATGTTTCTTAAGGAAAGATTAATTTTTACTAGACATATAGGACAAATAATACATTTAAGTCTGAGTTAATCTTGGTTCTTTATGGTAGAGATACTGTTTTGTGTCTAGACTATTATTTCTCAAATTTAAGATATCATACCTGTAAACATACAATAATCATGAAGAGATGGCATTAAAGTAGAATCTCTTCACATATAATGTATGTCTTGTCTTTGTGCTGTCTTGTAACCTATTTGATCGTCAATTACTCTTCATGGTACAGCAGGGTGTTGAATATAATTTCTGGAATGGGTCAGTTAGATGGATGCTTAATAACCACATTAATACTAAATAATCCTTACATTTTTATTTATTATTGCTAGTATGGAATGAGCTGTGACTTTATTCAGAGCCAAGTGTGAGTCTGGCTTGGACATACTAGCTGCATGAGTTGAGCAACTTACTTTGATTTTTGAAACTACAGTTTTTTTCCTCTCTAAAATAGGTTTAAAATAGAGCATGTCTCATTGGGTTGTGTTCAGAATTAAGTGATATTATACAGGAAAAGTACTTAGATGAGTGCTCGTAGTGAGGTCTCAATGAAGATTACCTATAAGTAGGGCTATTAGTCATCATCCTAATAAAAATGGCACAATAAAAGTGTGTTTATAAATTTTTATTTTTGTTTGAATAGTTTCTATAAATGTATTTCAGTGGGGAAATTAAAATTAGTGTGTGGAAATGAGTCATAGGTGGACACCTGTTAATTGATGCCTTACTTATGAATAACCTTTTCTGTACTTTTGGATATCAGAGGGGAAATTTTAAATCATTAATAGTCCTAACAGTTTGAGGAACCTGAAATTTAACTGCATAGTCTCTGACCTGCTATGCCAAAGGGAGCGGGTGTCCATTATTTCTGTTTGGCATATGCATTTATTGATCAAAGAGTGGAGATGGCGCTCAGTTACTTCAAGTCTAACTAAGGTGACTAGGATATTATGAGGCAAGTGTTTGCTGCACTCTTGATAGAGGTGGTCACCATGGCACCTTTACTGATTAATAAGATGACACGTATAAGGTTATACACAAACTATCTCGTAAGGTAAGCACCGATTCTTCTGCTGAATGCCGTGTGGAATTAGTTTTATCCTAAACTCACTGTTGGGCACTTTGAGGGGGAAAGCCTTACTTTTCTGTTGAAGACCGATCTCTTGCTCGAAATGGTGGAACCGGAGGAGGAATGGGCGGGGGAGGGACGGGGGACGAAGCATCCTTAAACGCATTGGTGCCGTTGTCGGAGTGGCTCTTGGAGAGCGGTCTGTAGGTCTGGGTCTTGGCAGCAGGATGTGACTGAGTACTGTAGGGCGAGTTGTATAGGCCTGTTGGGAAGCACAGCACGGCAGAACAAGAAAAGAACAGAGACAAGTAACGCTTTTAAAGTGCATTACACTATTTGTAATAAATAAAAATCTTTTATTTATTTACAAAATATCCCATGATTTTACCAATATTATTATCGGTAAACATACTCATAATGCATGCATTGAATGCTATGCTCTTGATTGATTAATATTATTAATCATTATTAATTAATTAATGTACTGTAGGCACAAGCATTGGTTACAGTGAATCTTCATCAATTATTATGGAATTGGTAATAATTCAGACTGGTACTAGAAACAGACTTACAGATACTTAGCAAATTTGCTCCTGGATAATGTAAACTAATAACATGTTTCCAATTATCTTCTGTTACTTTAGAAGCTTTGATTTGTATATAGTAATTGACATGTTAATTACAATCATATAAAATATTGAGCAAGTTATCTACATGCTGTGCAAGGCATAAGGAAACTTAACCTTCAATAAGCTCATAGTACGTCTCTGGAAAAGAGACATGATTAGAATTATGATTGAAAATAATTGGTAACATATGATAAAGGCCACATGCAGAAACTTATATTAGGAATTAAGATTTTAGAAGATGGTTGATAGTTGGAGAAGATATAAAAAACTGAGGGCAGTAGAGTGAGCCCTGAAGGATCGGTTTGGGCTGGTAGGGGAAGAGGTTGTGGAGATAGCAGAGGAAAAAAAGAGGCAGAAAGTGCAAAGCATAGAACAGCACCATGCAAGGTTAGTAAAAGGGGAAGAGACTGACTAGAGTTGCTTTGTCTACGGATTAAATGGTAAAGCTCTCTAAAGGGCTCTGTGAGTTGATAGGTAACTGCTGTTCAATTTGTTAATTATTCATGGATGCAAATCTCAGTATGAAAAATAATTATACAAATTCTGAATTTCCTGCCACCTCAGTCTTTTGAGCTATTACTAATTTCACTCCTCTGCTTCTCTTGGAAGCCCATGCACATTGGCTATGCCAAATAAGATACAGTCTCTACACTTTGTTTTGCCTCAGTTCCACAGTTAGACTTCAACTGTAGTGCTTTTTAAGAACAAAACAACAGACCCAAAATGGAGTCACTCATGCTAAGCCCCACGTCATGAAACCGAGACTTAACTTAGTTACAGTTTTGACTTTCCCAGAAACAGAGTCTTTAACCAGTCCATCAGAAATTGCCTGGTCAACATGCGTTAGACACTCAGCCTGACAGACCTCTACCCTCCCCTCAAGGAGAGTGACCTTCTAGCAACGTGCTGGCTTTTCTCCTTGGTATGACTTCCTTGTTCCTGCTTCCCTCTGCCTATTTTAATTCTTTCCTTGCATTCAGCTCCTAGGAGGTCCTTTCTGTCTGCTAGATTGAATGCCACCTGATTCATGAATTGTCGTATAAAGTCAATAAGATCTGTGAAATTTTCTCAATTGGGTTTTGCATTTTAACAGGCTAAACCCAAGAGGGGAGTTGGGAGTACCTGTGACCAGGATATAAAAGTTGAGGGACTCTTAGGCGGCCGCCTGCTATCATCTAGAGGAGTGAGGGCTGAAAGCCAGATTCTTGCAGCTTGTTGAGCTTGTTCTGCTTGTATTTTTTTTTTTTCCCTCTATTTGTCCTTGGACGCTAGTAGCAAAATCCTCAACAGTTAAAAAGGCCCAAGTGCTGGCCTTCAAGTGTCACAGAGAGGGCAACCTCATCTAGTTCAGGGGCCAGGCTGACCCAGAGGACCCTGAGAGGAGGCCGCAGCTGCCAAAGGGGATGTAGGCCCCCAAGCCTGCTATAAGAAGGGAATACAGACACAGTGCTGTAGTCCTGAGCCCGGAACTGGCAAGTGACCGGAGGCCCTGTGCAGGATCCCCCGATGTGATATTTAGAAGACAGCTGTAATCAGAAACATTTTTTAGGGGCCCCTCATTCTAGCCTGCAGCCATTCCCAAGACACCAGCTCACAGAAACACTAGTGGAAACGCCCGGGGCTGAAGCCATTCCATCATGACCACCGGCAACTCTGAGTCAGAAGAGTGGTCTGGCAAACTGGGATTTTTAAAAAGCTTTCTATGAATGGTTGCATTTGGAGCAAAAGCATGGACAGGGTCACAAAATACTTTGCTTGACTTGTTTTATCATGAAGTGTAATCCGAAAGATCTGACGCAATTTTAAGGATTCTTTACTGATAAAAGGAGACCTTAATCTTACTTTGTACCCCCATTACAGTAGGTTCTTCCCTGCTGTCCTTCATATTTTGGTTAAACATTCCTGAAGCCGAGAATAAACTAACAGTGGGGAGGAAGCAGATAAAATAGTATTAGTTCTCATTTGCATGAGAAAAGACCCACATTTTTTTGTTACACATGCTGAGAAAAGAAAGAGAGAGAGACACACACAAAAGCATCTTCCTAATTGTAGAAACTGAAATCGTGCACTCAGAGTGGTTAAAAAAAAGTGGGAAGTTCTTCCACGCATGGCAAGGCACAGTGTATTCATGGCAAGCAAGGAAACCAGCCTACCTGCATTATATGTATAAGGAGTATTATACATGTCTGTGTCATCATCTAGAAAACGAAACATAAATATTATGGTAATACAGATTCGGTCACCACATCCTATCGAGATGGCAGAACTTCAGGGAAACAACAGATCTGTTAGAAAGCTAACATGGTTTGCCTAGTTCATAATACCAGTTTAAAATGTTCAAATATTACATTTTGGTTTGTTTTGCTGGGCCTCTGCAAATTGACTTCTCTGGGCTGTAACAGCTTCGCTCTGCTGCCCACTTCACAGCATATGGACGTCAGTCCCTCTCCCCTCTTTCCACCTGTTCTGGGTCATGAATTTCCTTTAGTAAGTGCTTTAAAGATCTCTTATCAACTTGGTGAGACCCAGCTATGGCCCACTGTCTTGACACAGGGTGGATCTGTGTGGACAGAGGAATCATGAGTCTGTTTAAGCAGACAATAGCCAGGCTTGTTTATCCTGTGATCAGGGAAGGATGAATGGATAAGGCCAGAGCCTCTGGTACTCCTCGAGGGTCATCTTCTAAGAGGCTTTCTGGCAGCTCACGGGTGAAGAAGAAGCACAGGTGTCTGGGAATTGAGGGGTGATCTAAGAATAAGGGCTTCCCTGGTGGCTCAGACGGTAAGGAATCTGCTTGCAATGCAGGAGACCCCAGGTTTGATCCCTGGGTCGGGAAGATCCTCTGGAGAAGAAAATGGTAACCCACTCCAGTATTCTTGCCTGGAGAATTCCATAGACAGAGGAACATGGCAGGCTACAGTCAATGGGGTCACAAAGAATCGGACAGGACTGAGTGACTAACACTTAACACTAAGAGTAAGGAGGAGTGTTGAAAAGAAGGGAGGGCCATGAAGTTTGCTAGAGTCTTGACATTTTGTGTGAAACAAAACTGCACAGAAGAGTACTTATTCTTCCACCCGCAAGGACCTGATCAGAAAACAGAACTACATACCCGGCTTGTGTACCATGTGGATTTGCTTAAACATGGTCTTGTACCAGTCCTTCGGTCTGTCAACTGTCTGTAAAAGAAAATGTCCCAAAGTTACAAAACTGGTCACAAATAGACGTTGTTCCGCTTTCTATATTTTATCCTTTTTCATAGCAGATTCTGTTCTGTAATACAATTTTCTCTTTATTATTTCATGATGACAATATCACATTACTGACCAGGGGATTTTTGTAGAAACTAACACCTGTGGCTGGTGATTTGTTATGTAAGTAAATATTGAAACACTCAGGTCAATACTGTTTGGGTAACAAAAGATGTATTAATACATCTCTGGTCAATAAGCTGATATCACTAGACAGCATATTAAAAAGCAGAGACATTACTTTGCCAACAAAGGTCCGTCTAGTCAAGGCTATGGTTTTTCCAGTGGTCATGTATGGATATGAGAGTTGGACTATAAAGAAAGCTGAGTGCAGAAGAATTGATGCTTTTGAACTGTGGTGTTGGATAAGACTCTTGAGAGTCCCTTGGACTGCAAGGAGATCCAACCATTTCATCCTAAAGGAGATCAGTCCTGGGTGTTCATTGGAAGACTGATGTTGAAGCTGAAACTCCAATATTTTGGCCACCTGATGCAAAGAGCTGACTCACTGGAAAAGACCCTGATGCTGGGAAAGATTGAGGGCAGGAGAAGAAGGGGACGACAGAGGATGAGATGGCTGGATGGCATCACTGACTCAATGGACATGGGTTTGGGTGGACTCCGGGAGTTGGTGATGGACAGGGAGGCCTGGCGTGCTGCGGTTCATGGGGTCTCAAAGAGTCGGACACGACTGAGCAACTGAACTGAACTGACCCACAGTTTGTAAACATATTACCCCTTGTTTGAGTTTAGGATGAGCTGGAATATTATATGCTATGGTTTTTTTCCAGATCACAGTTGTGCCCAGCCCTGGGTAGTTGATATTTCCACAAGCTTATTTATATAAAATTAGCTAAACTGAGCAAATTCTGAGAGACAGTGAAGGACAGGGAAGCCTGGTGTGCTGCAGTTCATGGGGTTACAAAGAGTTGGACCCAACTTAGTGACTGAACAACAACAAGTTGAATCAAAGCTATAGTTTTGTAATTATAGTTTGTAGTTATAGTTTTTTGTTTCACTACTTTTGGTGATAATTATCATTATCCATAAAAACTTGTTAGTATACTATTCAATACATTATTTTTAAAATTAACTGGGCAATATTTTGGATGCAAACTATTCTGATCATTGGCTTAGAATTAGAGAAATAAAAATTTGATATTTACTAGTCTAAGTTAATAAAATACTGAATATAGTAAATAATTTAGTGTCCTGGAGCAAGTCCAAAAATTTAGCTATTGCTTCAAAACTCCTTTAACATAATAATAAAATGTTGGCAGTATTTGCTGTGCTAAACTGTAAGTTCCTTAAAAGCAGAAGCTTCTTATCCACTCTGCTTTTGACATAATGTAAACAGTAGGCTACAGTGGAAAGCTGAGATTAATGTCAGATCAACCTAGATTCAATTCTTGGTTCCTTTAATTACTGTTTAATATTTCCCAGCAATGTGAATTTGGGCAAGTGAGGTAACCTTTTAGAGCCTCAGTTTTCTCTAAGAGGAAATAATTATATCCACATCATAGAATTGTTATGGAAAATGAAAGAGACAGTGTATGCAAAAAGATCTAAAACAGTGGCTAGAATATAAGAAATGTTCCATAAGCCATAATAGTAGAAAATCTCAAATATTTACAGAATAAAAGAATGGATGACCTAGGTTTTTGGATGGAAGTCTGCCTAATAGTATACCTGTAAATGGGTGCATATGCCTTATAATCATAATCAAGATTTTGCTTGGCAAGCTGTTCACCTCAGCTCTTCCAAGGTTATTCCGGTAAGAAACATGACTGTTCTGTCTATAGTAACTAAATATACCATTTTTTTAGATGGTTCTCTTCATATAAAATATTCTGTAGGACAGCCATAAAAGTAATCATGTGTTTGTTACACTGAGCTTTGGTGTACATTTTGTATCCTGATTTTTCTCTCCAGTGTGGACATTGTGTTTTTCTTCTGGAAACTGAGAGTTTGTCCTATATCTAAATTTCTTTTGCTAAGAATATCTGATTCTGATAATCACGACAAATAGAGTACCATCAAGGGCTACCTGACTTTGTAGGAAATCACTTCTTCATTCATTTTAGGCTCTTTTTACAGTGGAAATATTGGGTGGACTTATACTCAAATGGTGGGAGCTGGTGGGGGAGGAAGTGACAAAGCAAAGTCTAGCTGTTATTTGCTGGTTTAAACAAAGTAGCTGAACTTGTATTTTTAAGGGACATTTAGTTTCATAAAAGATGGATTTCTGTTTTTTTTTTTTTTTATTAAGCTTTGATTCCTCTGTAGTCTTTAGCAATAAAAAATAAGAAATAACACTGTATAAACATGTTTCCCAGCCATACCTGAACACCACCAATGGCAACGGGGAAGCTGAATAAGTGAGTTATATCACTGTATATGGCAAGGTATCCTGACAGATGGGATTTTTTTTTTCCCTTCACTTGCTAGAGGGCACATATCAGGCAGGATCTTCGTTGTACCATCTGCTAGCTTTATATGGTGAGCACTGAGATACCAGGAAATGCCCAAGTTGGTTGACAAAGAGGAATATGAACCTGGTAAATGGGAACACTTAACCTCTCCATCTCTTTCTCAAAGAAGTCCTCTAAGCATTTAAAGTTCCTTTTATATATGTCCTCATGTAGGTTGTTACAGCAAATGGTGAGATTAAGTAAACAGAAGTCTACTTGAATTTGAGAAAGTAGTGTCTTATGTGTTCTTCAAAATGGTTTTGCATGGATAGTAGCTATTAGTAAATCACTCTTTGGTTGTTTTCTCTAACTTGGCTGAATAAACCTGAAAATTTACATTCCTGTAGTTTACAAAACATCAGAATTCTACATTGATTTATCAGGCAGAGATTTCCAAAAAGGGAAAAGACACTTATTTTCTACCCACCAGTGTTCATTGTTCTAATCTGTTTTTGCCCCTTTCCAGCTTTGAAAAGGCTCTACCGGTGTTATATTTGAGGTAGAAGAAAAGAATCTTGTATTTCACTTAACTAGTTGGCCTTAATTACACAGTCTCGTGGGAGCTGGACCCCAGCGGGTTTTGTTGTTGTCGTTAAGGATGGCAGTAAAAGACTGGCATAGACGTCCCAGGTCACATGAGAGAGGGCAGTCTGGGGAGCTGCTCTCCTTCCTGCAAATAGCTCAAAGATGCGTTTGTTTAACTCTTGGCTTTCTAGAGTTTCTAGGTGACTTTACAAAATTCTGTGTCCTTGGTCTATGGAAATCGAGAGAGACAATGTATATAAAGGGACCTAACACAACACCTTGGAGAAGGCAATGGCAACCCACTCCAGTGTTCTTGCCTGGAGAATCCCAGGGATGGGGGTGCCTGGTGGGCTGCTGTCTATGGGGTCGCACAGAGTCGGACACGACTGAAGCAACTTAGCAGCAGCAGCAGCAGCACACCTAGAATATGTCTAAATTGAGCCTACAGTCTAAACTGTCTAACTGAGACCGTGAGACTATAAAATGGTACACTGGCACAGCACTGCCTTTGGTGTGCACCCTGAGCGGAAAGCCCATGTGAAGTAATGTAAGTCAGATAATCATTGCTTTCTATGCGGATGAGAACGGAAAACAGCCTTGGAGATTCTTGGCCTGCTGTGGCTCCGAGATGGCCTGACTCCACATTTATAAACACAGCTATACTTGGGGATGTGCTGTGCGGGGCTGACAAATAAGAAATGTGAATGAGTCTTCAGACCTGTACCTTTTTTGTAAACTTTGAAACGTCTACAGAGGAGCCTGGCTGTACATAAAAATGCTGGTTCCTTATAAGGAACTTCTGAGTTGCTTATATTTTATTTTCTGTTTTTTAGAAGGGACGCTTGCATTGAATGTCTAGTATATGCATTTGTTTATGCATATCTAAACATGCTTTTCATTTGGCAGTAGATAAAACACAATATAAAATTTTTAATATTTTTTGACTTTTCATTAACCATCTCTAACATCTCGGTTTTTTCCTTTTAAAATGTGAAAAGCAAGGCCTTGTTATTTAAGAAAATTATATCTAATGGATAAAAACAGTTCTAACTTTGCAGTGTACTGACTTAAAAACACACCTAGAGGTCTCAGATAAAATAAGAGAGTCTATATAACTGTGCAGAATCAGGAATCTCTAATTTGTGTAACTATTATGTTTCAAGGGTCAATTTAACAAAACCAGTGACACTGTACCTGTCTGACACTGTATCCCTACTCTGTTAGGGAAAAAAAAATTCTAATTAAAGTATTTGGGGTCAGAAACCTTAAAAAAGAAATATACAAGGAAGCGCCACCACCAGAAACATGCAGTCACTGTAAGATTAAAAGTGTTAGTCCGATCCCAAACTTTTCCTGTCACTTAAATATGACAACCATTGGTGCCAACATAGATTTTTTTTTTAGGTCTTTATAATTAGCCACATTCAACATTCCCAGAATCTCATGAGTCTAAAGCCCTAGCAATGACTCTACAGACTTACCTTCCGGCTTCCCTTTCTAATACAGATGCTTGGAATAATCAGTTTTTAACTCTTCTCTCAGATCGTGGGATCCATTTAAGAAATGCAAATTCAAGGAGAGAAGAACCTCACCCACCCCCACTCTCTCGTTCGTTTTGAGCAGATTCCAATTGCCCCCGATCTCTTTTTCTGATCTAATGCCCCGTCTTTTCCTCTCTGCACTCTCGTCTTTGGCCCGGCAGGCAGGTTTGCATTCCAAACCAGTAGCCCTCCGCAACCTCCCAGCCAGGTATGCGGACTCCGTGCATGCAGTTGGCGCTGCGGTCCCTCCCCGCCCCCCAGTTTCACCTGCAGAGGTGCTGCGGCTCTCATCCTGGCGCCCGGTCTTCTTCCCCGCAGGCTAGCACAAACCTCCTCTCCAAGTGGACTAGCTCAGCAAGCAGCTGCCTGCCCGAGCGCGGCCTCTGCCGCTGCTGAACTTTGCCAGAAGGGGCTGCCCTGACGCACTGAGCAATGGTCTGGCAGAGTTTACAGACTGGAGGAAAAAAAAAAAAACCCAACCCAAACACTTCCACTGATCGCCCCGGAGAGCTCTCGGCAGGCACAGCCGACGAGGGACACTCAAATGTGATGTGTATTTTCCTCGGACAGCTTTTCCTTTCTCTGACATGAACTCCCTTCCCTCCAATCATCAGGCTTCTCAACTCCCAATCCAGGGCTCCCAATCTCCTGGCGGTAAGGCACATCCATCTCCAGACACAAATCACTGGCTTATTTGCTGTGCACGTGGGAATTCAGTGCAGCCAAAGAATTCACATTTAATTCTCCCTTCTCTCTTCTCTCTCTGTTGCCTTAACACTCCTTGGTAAAAGGTGAAGGCAAACAAAGCTTACTTCTATCATCTCACAGAATCACAATTTTCGTGCTTTTTAAATTGAAATAGAGAAACAGATTGGGCCATTATCTTCAATGGACAGTTCCTTTTCTCTGCTGCACACAGCATAATATTCATGAGAACTCAGATGGCACAGAGGGCAATCCTCATTATATAAGAGTGTAGGAATGCCCAAAGCCACCGACAATCCATCCTTTGTGGAGATTTGCACAGCCCCGGAGCAAAGCGGGCCCTGGCATTTCCTACCGTTCTGATTGCTGTGGGGATTCCGGATTCATCCACCGGCCCGATCCCTGGGTAGTGGGGCGCCTTGATGACTGTCACTCTCTTTTCCTCCTCGGAGGACCTGTACAGTGGTATTGAGCTGCCCACGCTGCCGTCCAGAGACTGAGCATGCTGGGGGTACGCCTCCGAGGAATCTGCAGAGAAGATGTGAAATATAGTTGATGGACAGGGAATCAGAGTAATGAAGCCTCATATTCATGCCTACTATAATACAGTATATTATAATTATGTGTAATTACATAGTTATATGTGATTAATTATGCATAAATATGTAATACTATGTGCTTCCCTGGTGGCTCAGACAGTAAAGAACCTGCCTGTAATGCAGGAGGCCCAGGTTTGATCCCTGGGTAGGGAAAATCCCCTGAAGAAGAGAATGGCAACCCACTACACTATTCTTGCCTGGAAAATCCTGTGGATAGAGGAGCCTGGTGGGCTACAGTCCATGGGCTTGCAAAGAGTCAGCATGACTGAGTGAATAACACACATGTAATACTACATTTATAAATAAATATAGAGTGTATTTGCATCAGTATATCTTTTAGCTCATTTATCTTAAATTTGAGTCACTCATTGTTAACATGTAGGCATATATTGAACCAGGCTCCTCTGTCCATGAGGATTCTTCAGGCAAGAATACTGGAGTAGGTTGCCATGCATTCCTCCGGGGAATCTTCCAAACCCAGGGATCGAACCCAGATCTCCTGCTTCGCAGGCAGATTCTTTACCATCTGAGCCACCAGGGAAGCCCAGGAATTCTGGAGTGGGTACCCTATCCCTTCTCCAGGGGATCTTCCTGACCCAGGAATAGAACTGAGGTCTCCTGCATTGCAGGCAATTCTTTACCAGCTGAGCTGCCAGGGAAGCCCCATATTATATCTATAAATAAACACAGAGTGTATTTCCATCACTATTTCTTTTAACTCCTTTATCTTAAATTTGAGCCACTCTTTGTTAACATGTAGGTATATACTGTTTGGACCTCTGAAAACAAGATCTTCATCATTCAGTGACAGGGGTTAAGGGAAGAATAGTATTTGTTGAAAGACCATGTGGCCACCACTGTGTTAAGAAAGTGCTTTTGAGATTTTCCTGGTGGGTCCAGTGATGACGACTTCCTAATCACATCAGGAAATCTTCACATCCAAACATATACTTGGATGTTAAGGCATATGGGTAAAGAAATGATCATAAGCTATTAGTATTAATTTTTATCTAAGACTCTATGATGGCCATAATAGCTTTGCTTTTACTTTAAAGAAGCAAAAACCATGACTTCTCACCCCTGGGATGGGAAGTTGCCATAAGCATACAGTTTGGCTGAAATTTATCACATTCTTATTTTCAAGCCATCTTTGTTAACTTTTGGTGTACTTTTGTAAGAAACAAAGAGGACATAGGTGTATTATATATTCCACTTATAGTATATGGGTATTTATAATTATCATTTATTTAGTACAATTGATGATACGACTTTCTGTTTTTCTACAGTAAATTTCAAAATTTTGCTGACCAAGTATGACTCTCAGCCATGGTTTGCGAGGTCTGTTACTCATGTAACTTGGGTCTTTTTTTTTTTTTTTATGTGGATAAGGAAGTCTTTATGTCAGGGTAGCAGTCATTGATTACATATAAGTATAGATATAGATATAGCAGATCTAAAAAAAATCTAAAAAGATACAACTGTGTTTTGTAGCAGAACTTCATAAGATATTTTAAAAATTTGACTCATCATTATAAGGATAAATAAAGATAAGACCTCTTCAGACTAAAATCCATTGTAACATTTATAACTTCTATTCTCTGATTATGTTTTAGTTTGCAACAGAAAGGCTTTTTCAGTCCATTTCAATTCATGATGAAGGATAAATAAGGCTAAGAATAAAACTGCTTTATGTGCTATTGTATATAAAAGTAATATATTTCCCAAGCAACTCCAAATTAAGATGCAAAGTGATATTTGACTCTGATTTTCCATTTAATTATGGAAAGGATTTGAGTGGACACCACAATGCTAGTATTTCTATCAAATATTTTTTGAGCACTGAGTATGTGCAAAGTCCCAGGCTAAATGGTGTTCTGTTCAGTTCAGTTCAGTTCAGTCACTCAGTCGTGTCCGACTCTTTGCAACCCCATGAATCTCAGCACACCAGGCCTCCCTGTCCATCACCATCTCCTGGAGTTCACTCAAACTCACGTCCATAGAGTTGGTGATGCCATCCAGCCATCTCATCCTCTGTCGTACCCTTCTCCTCCTGCCCCCAATCCCTCCCAGCATCAGAGTCTTTTCCAATGAGTCAACTCTTTGCATGAGGTGGTCAAAGTACTGGAGTTTCAGCTTTAGCATCATTCCTTCCAAAGAAATCCCAGGGCTGATCTCCTTTAGAATGGACTGGTTGGATCTCCTTGCAGTCCCAGGGACTCTCAAGAGTCTTCTCCAACACCACAGTTCAAAAGCATTAATTCTTTGGTGCTCAGCTTTCTTCACAGTCCAACTCTTGCATCCATACATGACCACTGGATAAACCATAGCCTTGACTAGACGGACCTTTGTTGGCAAAGTAATGTCTCTGCTTTTGAATATGCTATCTAGGTTGGTCATAACTTTTCTTCCAAGGAGTAATCACCTTTTAATTTCATGGCTTCAATCACCATCGGTGTTAACTCTGTCTTAATATGTGATTCCTAAGATTCTATGAACTAATAGCTTACATAATACAAGTTAGCCTTTTATTTTATTGTGCTCTTATATGGTTCACTAACTCTCATTTTCAGTCTTTTTGTCCTCAACTTTATAAAGTTCCTTTAGGGCAGAATAGTTCCTCTAGGCAGAATTTGTTCAATATTTAATCTACAGAATTTCTTTCTGGGTAGTATAGTTTATATGTATAATCGACCCATTGATATGTTCTAATATAAAAATCTGTCCATTCTCAAGTATTTATATATTTTATTTGTTGGAGTGGGAGGGACAAAACTGTGTTCATTAAGAGAGACAAAGAGGAGAGTCTAATTTTGATAATAATTATTTGGAAAAATATTATGGCAAGAGTAATTTATAGAATTTTACTATAGATGTGCGCTCATGCATATCTCCATAAAGAATCTAAATATAACAGACTCCTATTATAATACTACACCACAGATTGCTTATATAAGGGCAGTGTTTTGGCACAAAGACATTCTACTTTCTTATACTCTAAAAGGACATCATTATAAGATTCACAGATGATCCCAGGAGCAGCCTTAGAGAAGGAGCAAGTATATTAGACTTCTGCTTAATGAGTCTCATGGCTCCATGTAAGTCTTATAATTAGAGAGCTTTTGTTGGCCACAGAAGTTTGAGTTGCATAATCCATAGGCTGGGTGTTCCTGGGTAAATTAATACCATCATTTTCTTTCAATACACAGTGTCAGGGATGAGAAGATGCTGTCTACTGTCAATGAAGGCATGGGAGTTAAAGCCCTGTCTAGTTCCTTTCTCTTTGCTGCTTGGTGGTGTCCAGAGGATTGGTCTCCTGCTTTTCTGAGAGGTAGGTTGAGGTCACGTGGCCCTCCGCCAGGTTCCCGGTTTCCAGCTGTCCTGGAGGCCTTCCGGTTGCTAAGCATGAAACCTTTTTCAGCTTCAATTCAGATGATGGTTTGATTTGGTCAGTTTCCCAATGTTTGGGGTTTTTTTCTTTACTCTTTTAAAAGCCAAGAAATACTTATTACATTATTTTCTAAGTTGTCCTAACATAGTTTGCTACATAAAAATGTTTCTAGAATTACATAGCACAGCTTCTTTTTCAGGAGGCTCTAAAGAGTTCATTAGCCCCATGAAATTATGTCTTAAAATTTATGTGGCTGTCCTAATGTTCATTTCTTTTTCTGGAGGAGAGCTCTATCTTTGACTTAATTCCCCAAAGATTTAGAAATAACTTCCTATAAAATTCTGGAATCATTTAAAGGAACTCACACCCCCCTGTCTGATGGTCTTCTGGTCTCGGTTCCAACAGCAGTTTACTACTTTGTGAGGCGCCTGTCCCCTTGGTAGGCTGTTTTAATTGCTAAACAGTTCTATAATGAAAGCTTTTCCATGAAAGAAAGGGCTGTCTCGAACACAGATGGTATCTGTCCCTCATGGAAAGTTCTGCTATATGTGCACTCGCTTCTCCCTAAATGGCCATCTCTGTCTTTCTATGCCATCACCCCAAATATCTAATAGCCTTCTCCACACACAGGCATAGATGCAGTCATCATCTTAGAATAGCTGGTGTCTATTTTCTCCAGTGTTGAATCCTCTGCCTTTAATTCCTCTCCTAGGATAGGCTTGTTAAAAAAAATGCAGTGTTGCATGTTTCTTCTTCCTTTTCCAAAAGTTATTTGGATGCTTTATATATTTCTCATGTGGTTTGTACCTGCTATATTGAAATTGTCATGAAAATCATGATTATCAGATGACTTACCAAGTGACTGGCCATGCTGCATGATCATGCTTGAATTGAGTGAGCCTGGTAGCGAGTAAGCAGAAGGGGAAAATGGCCTTTGATAGTAACTCATTGGACTCACAGTGCCTCCAGCGTTTCCATTCACTGTTATCTGGCTCTGAGAAAAGTGCAAAGACATCCTGTTAAAGTACACATTCCCCTATACACCTCACTCCTTTAGATGGCAATAAAGACTTCCACTCACATGACAGTAATCAGCTGTCAAGTGTTTATTTACTTTGAAACTGATGTCGAGAAGGGCATGGCACGTTCTTTTCAGTGTCTTCTCTATTTTTCTTTACTTTGAAAATCACTTTCTTTTTATGTCAGAGACCATAGGAGGTGATGAGGGAATGGAAGCTGCTGACCACTGGGCACAGCAGTCTGCCAACAGTGATGTCCAAAGATCTCATAGGAGTCAGTTACAATAAACACGAGGGTGAATCTGTTCCTATGTCATGACTTAAGTAGTCAGAACACTGTCATACTGCTCTGCGTGTGGGATTTGAAATGAATGTTCTTTGGCGAGAAGAAAGGGATTGGCTCTCAGGTTTAATCATGGATGTATACCCTTTAGTGAATCAGTGTCTCCAAGGCAAGGTGACTAACAGAAGGAGGATAATTGTTTGGATTTATATGTCCTGAGGAAATCTATTCTGGAAGAATCAAATACCTTGCAAAGTATCAGAAAGATGTGTTAAATCTCTGGCTACTTCCTGCTCTCATCTCACTTTTTGCCCTTTATAGTAATACTAATTTGTTGTTTTGATAGCTTTTTATCTGAGTATTTTCATATCCCCATTGGTGTTTCAAGATCCCTGTTGGAAATTGTGATACATATGCTTTTTAAACATTTTTTTTTTCCTGTATAACATGCAATCTGGTGCTAATAGCATAGTAGATATTCAGTAGATACATATTAAAATTGAATTGAATCAGCTCAGTTCAGAGAGGTTGAACTCACGGCTATTAAGCTTGCCTGTCTGTCTACAATGCAGCACTGGGCGCTGTGCAGATGCATGCAAATAAGATAAAACGTTAGCAAGAGCACTTAGTTAAAATACAGCTGAATATAGTACACGCACAGCACACATATGCATACAGATAAAGAACCATAATTTGTGAACTTAATCTACTTATTTTAAAACAATTAAACTTTTGTTGTACAGGCCTGAAACATAGTCAATTAATTTCACATTTCCATGATTTCTCACTTTAAAGCAGATGTTTTCAAATCATGTAGAATTAATCCAGTTTTGTTACTTTCTAGCCATGCCACATCTGTTCTAAAGTCAGTAAGCATTTCATTACAATGATTGTGCTTAACGATGAAGTACTTCTCTGAGCTGTTACAGAAATTACTCTCATAAGCAACTCTGTCTTGAGGGTCTTCTAACTTAGAGCACTGGCCATTCAAATAAGTGTGATGCACAGATCTCCCCAAATGCTTCAGAATGCTTATATACCTTTGATGAATTATTCAAGAATATTTTTGCCTCGTGGCCCAAATCCAATTTGGTTGATCTTTGTAAATATATTTTCAATATTATTGTTATAATGTGTTTGAATTAACATTAAAGGTAAGAGAACTAAAAACTATCATGTTTTGTAACTAAACTTAGGAAAGCTGCCCTTCCTTCTATATTGATGGTTTCAATAACAATGGCTATGGGTTAAAAAAAAATAAATACTGCAAATAGATTTAGTCTTTCATCATGTTAAGTCAATTAGGATTTTACTAATTGAATATTACTATTAGAACTTTAGAATATATTTTATTGTTATATGAAATGATTATTAGGAAAGCCATCTCATGGAGAAGGTATATGCAATTTAAAGTAAGTTCATATAGTGTTGGGTTTTGTATCAGTTAGCTATTGCTGCTTAACAAGCCACCTAAAACTCAGAATCTAAAACAATAAATGTTTATTATTGCACTGCAAAAAAAAAAGTAAGTTCAGTTACAATTAGCTCCACAAGGATACATGTTTCCCTTTCAGGCATACATGCAGTACATATAATTGAAACTCTGCACCATAAAATTTTGAAGCACTTCAGTCATTCATAAATCATTTATTAGGGGCTGCTTGTCAAATAGACATATGTAAATGATATAAATATGTATGGAAAATATTTATATTTAATCTAAATGGAAGACAAATTATTGCTATATAAAACAATAAATATTCATAAATTTCTCTACTGGAATGGCTTGGGAAAATGGTTCCAAAAAATTCACAGGGCTAAATTTCTGCAGTGTAGATTATTTACATTATTTACTCCTGTTGGACAAATGGGTTCAAAAGATGTAGCTGTTAATGAAGGAGCAGCAAGAATTAACATCATACAGTGAGTAATCATGTATGTGATGAATAAGGAGATGTGAACTGCTCACACAGGGCACATTCATATGAGTCTCTGAAGTAAATTATTATCTACCAGGATTTAGACTTTATAATCTAATCATCATAATATTATATGGATATCTAAATTTTTGAGAAACCTTCTTATTAAGGCAAATCACTGTACAACTCACTAGAGCAACACAGTGTGAACATAAATGACTCTAAAATGAATTAAGAGAATGTAATTGACTTTTTCAGCCCAAAATAGGCTTAAGAGGATGATTCTAGTGGAATTTTCCCTAATAGATGATACAGGATTGGTTTAGATGAAATCAACACCTATGCAAATAAAAATGCTCAGGTGCAAAATCAGACAGCAGACAAGAAACTGGTCCTTTTGGCTTTTGGAGATCTGTTTAAAAAATGATGGAGCAAAGGAAAGAGGAGTAATTCCATGCATGGCATTAGGGGTGGTTAAGGTGACGCCATCTGTCATGGCAGACTGCTGACCCAAGGCTGGGGAAGGTGTTTCAGAACGGTCAGTGGTGTCGGATTCAGCTATCTGCAGTTCATCTGGGGTGGCTGAGGAGGACTCCCTGGAGGAACAGGAGGAGTGCTCACCCCGGGATATGTGGGTTATAAAAACAGTGTGAAAAGGTTGGGGGGTATTTGCAGGTGTGAAGACCCCAAATCAGCAGGTGGTGGCAGGGTAAGTGAGGCTGGGCTGGAGCCACCGTCTTGTGAAAAAGGGTTATGAGGTACCCCAGAAAGTGTGCATGGGGCAGAGGCTTCTGGTCAGATTTGTCTGTAAAGCATTTACCTCCAACACATTGGCAGTTAAGTTCTGATTTCCAAGCTGAGTTTGAGGAAAAAATAATGAGAAGAGAGATAAATTATCCAATTAATAAAAACATCTCTTTTTGTGCAGTGTGACAGAGAAGGCAAAGCACAGATTTATTTGCAAGCACTTTAAGGAAATATATTTAGAAGGATTAGGTGCCAACCACACAGTAGAGAAAAAGCATGAAAACATGCAGAAAATGAATCCAGTGTGTTTTGGAAATAAGACCAGTTTTCACACAGCTTTCATTTGGGGTAGGAGCTTAAGAGTGCTGGCATAATGGAATTTTTTTCTCCTAAGTTTTAGTTTTTGTACTGGTGACAGCAAGTTAATACCTGGTTATCCATCGGTTGGCAGAATTAGTTTCCCTTCACCAGAAAAATCTTATAGCGGTTTTCTCCTCCTGCCTCCTTCTTGGAAAGTGTCCCCCAACTATAAATCAGTTTGCCTCGTGTTATGCTGATTTACAGATCTAGAGACTGATCAAACTAAACACAACTAAGTGGAAAGGGAATTTAGTTTCCTTTCCACTCATTGAATCTCTATTTTGATTTCACTGCTGCTGCTGCTGCTAAGTCGCTTCAGTCGTGTCCGACTCTGTGCGACCCCATGGACTGCAGCCTACCACTATAAGATGCTAAAGGGATTGAACTTTAAGGTATCCTAGCAGTGGAAATAGTGGTATCTTTGTGTGAAAATGGAAAAAGACAAAACAAAACAAAAACCAGCCATGGATGATGTTAGAGTACATCCTAGTTGGTTAGAACTACTGTTGGCTTTAAATCTTAGGTAAAGGAGAAAGAAACTGAAGACGAAAGAGAAGGTCTAATACCTCCAAGGCTATACAACCCAAGAGGCTGAACATGGTGGGAAGGGTGGTCTGTAAAAGGAAGAGAGTGGATGGCCCATTAAAGATTATTCGTCCTAACCTTCTGTTATCTGACCACATAGGTCAAATATGATGATAAATGTATTCACTCAACATGAGTAAATGAAACTCTGAACCAAAATATTTTTTCTTACTCCTCACTCTGAAACCCCCACCTCCAGAATAGAGGATTTTTGAGTGTTTGGTATGGTGTCAGTTGTAACATAGATAGCCAAAGTATTATATTAATACAAGGATGGGGAACACAGCAAACAGAACTGTATCAATGTAAAAATCTTGCCTAGTAAAGATTTAAGTGGTTCTTGGCCAGTCGTCATGTTCCTAACAGTTGATCTCATGTAGACTGATGATCTCATAAAAAGTTAAAATTAATTTTTTCCTCAGATGTTTAATTGAAGAATTAAAAAAAACCCACTATATAAAATGATCTCTTGGTCATAGATGCCTTGAAAATCTGAGAGCTATTGATCCTTCTCAGGAAAAGTGCACACATTCATAAAATTTCATGTCAATTTTAGGAGTTCATGAATACTCAAAAGCATATCTTTAACAGGTTAAGCAACTCCAACCCTGAATAAAAGTCAGATTTCTCTATTCTAATCTAGTAAGCTTGTGTTGTTGTTGTTTAAAGACACTCATTTTACCTTCTTTTCCCATTTAGGTTGTTACATAATATTAAGCAGAGTTCCCTGTATATACAGTAGGTCTCTGTTGGTTGTCCATTTTAAATACAGCAGTGTCTACGTGTCCATCTCAATTTGAAAAAGAATAGATATGTTTGTGCGTAACTGAATCGCTTTGCTATGCGCCTGAAACTAACACAACATTGTTAATCAACTATAAGCCAATATAAAATTAAACATTTATAAAGTAAAAAAAAAACACTCATTTTAAATGATACTTTTATACTTGTAGAGTTTGAAGATTTTAGAATTAACTTATAGAAACTTAAAAATAACCCAGAACTTGAAATGTTTTAGAAGGACTGCATCCTTTTTATTAGTAAATTTTTAATCATAAGTTTAGATTTTAATGCAAGTAAAACTGTAACATTATGAAACTATAATAATTACAATCTAATAGGTTAGAATTTTGCTACAAGTCTGAATGGAATTCAGTATAGAACAGTCTTGGGTTGGATAATGTCAATGAAATTCCTCATAACAATGCAGTTTCATTTAAGACATTTTCATATAATATAAATTTCTTTAGTTCTCTTTATGCTAAATAAAATTTTTTTAAATTAAATCATTCAAAAATATTTGAGTAATCTGCATAAAGCAAGTTTTTTTTTCCTTTAAAATACAAAGAAAAGTTAATGATTGTACCCTTCTTGGGACTGGCTTGCCCATTTTCTTTGGATGTGAAACCTGTCAAAAGCTGAAGAATATCATCTCTAAAACCACCATACTTATGGGGAATATGATCAGTTTGTATAGCATTGTATCTAGGAAGGGTCGTTATTCATTGTTCTTCTAGAGAGTGTCTACAGAAAACAGAGCTATCTCACTTTCTGAATTTCTCTCAAGCAGCTGATATGCTTACAATTTTCACGTGTATGTGTGTGTAGATGACAGTAAAATGCCTCTTGTTGACTCATATCACAGTTAAATTTCCAGGGATAAAACTGGAAAGTTCAACAGTCGATTGGGCACCCACACACAAACTTTGAAAACTTCTCTCTTAGACTAGCTGGAGCTTCTTTAACATAACCCTGATGCCTGCGTTAATGAAATACCCTCTTAGACACAGGGGGAGAAAGAATCGCAATACAAATGTTTCCCTGAAGAGAACGTAAGAGGAGGAAGATGAAAGTATGAAAAGGGGAGGGAAGTATTTTCTCATTCTGAACTACTCCGAAGTAGGAAAAACTAGTTTAAAACAAGAGCAGATTTTTTCCCCCTACTGAGTTGGTGGCAGATAGATGACTACAGAAAATCATCATATTTGTTTTGTGTCTCTGTCTTTTCATGACCATGTAAGGTTAAAGTGTTTGAATGTAAGTCAAAGGTCACCAATATTTTATATCAGTTTGTGAGTGTAACGCCTGATCAACTGATCTCATAACAAACTCACACAGAAGAAGTCATGAAGTATTGGTTGGCCATCCTAATAGAACACATGAGTGACTGGGGCTGGTGTTGATGGGACTGGTCCAGAAAGTATAGTCTGTATTCTCTACCTTTTCTAGCATCCCACTTTGCTGGCATTTATTCGTTATCAGCCTTCCTTCACATTCTACATCTTGACCCCATGGAGCCACAGAGGTGAGTTGTCTCCCTCTTCTATATGACACTGAGACAAAGTCCCCTCTGAGTCCCTAACATTTGTGCATCAGCAGCTGTGAAAGTAAAGCTTTGGCAAATGATCAATAACTGTATTTCATAATAGATTTGTTATATATTATATGTATCATAAAGTTTATTCTCCTGAAGCAAAGGACACAGCAGTAAAAAATGCCAGAGAAAATGTGTGAGGTGTAGATTTTGCTGTCTTTCAAAGCTTCTGACTTAGACTTGCACTTATCTGACATTGAGAACAATGCAACATTTTTAGCAACAGGGTATCTGTTCACATAGGGACAGAGGGTAACATACCTCATTTTGTGTTCTCTCTATACATAGATGTGTGGGAGGTAAATTATAACATATGCAGCTTATAAAGCAATGTGTTATATTATCAAATATGGAGAGAATGAAAATTCCTAATGGTAGGCTATAGTTTTTTTCTTACACTAATGGTCAGACTTTAATAAAAACAGAAGTATATAAATGAAACTTCTAGAGCACGAAAGTTTCCTTTTTACTCTCAATAGAGCATTTTTGTTTCTCGGGACTGCTGTTTTCTTGGGAGGATGATTCTTTATAATAGAGCATATATTTGGCTGATTTACGATATGTAGCTCATAGCTCTTGGCATTTACTGAGACTTTCTTACAAGAACATGGAATGTGGGTATTTAAAACAAAAGGTCACTACTGTGAAAGGCCATTCCATGGCAAATGAGACTTAAAGTATATCACAATAGGCAAGATGTGGAAACATGTCTAGATCCTCATCAGTGAATGAATGAATAAAGAAAACGCAGTATATACAGGCAAGGGAAAATTATTCAGCCTTAAAAAAAGGAAATCCTGTCCCATGAGATAACACAGATGATATCCAAAGGCATTATTCTAAATGATATAAACCAGTCACAGAAGGAGAAATATTGCATGGCTCCATTTTTATGAGGGATCTAAAACAGTCAAGCTCATAGAAGCAGACAGTAGAATGGTAGTTGCCAGGAACGGGGGAGACAGGGAAATGGGAGTTGCTCTTCACAGAAGGAGTTTCAGTTATGCGAGATGGTGACGTGATTACAGTCTGGAGATCTGTTGTACAAAGCCGTGCCTGTAGTCAACGATACTATATTGTATACTTTAAAATGTGTTAAGTGGGTGGATCTCAGTTCCGTATTCTTACACAATTAAAACAAGTCAGAACTGCAACGGTTTTATACCACTTTTTGACAAAGTGTTATAAAACAAACTTTAATCCACCCATTCAAAAAATGTATTGTTGAAAATAATATATTTCCTTTTCCCAATCAGATGCACAGGAAAAAGGATATTTAAAAATAACCACAGTTACTCCATATTGAGGGATTATCATGGCAGTCACTGTACCCAGCTCCTTATAGGCAGTGAAACCTCCCAGCAATAGTATGCGATGAATGCTACATCATTATCCCCATTTTATAGATGAACTAAGGTTTTTATAGATGAAGTAAGATGAGGCTCAGGGAAGGGTAATCATTCAGTGAAAGGTCTAACATTAATAACCCCTTAAGCAGCTGACTGTCCAACCTTTCTCCTCCCAATCTCTCTCAAGCTCACGAGAGAGCTTGAGAAAGCCCCCTTCCCCACTTCTAAGTCAGGACAGGTTAGCAGATCTCATCTTACACATACCGGCAGCATCAGTTGTGCAGTTAACCATCTCTTCTTAATGTACTTTCCCCACTTGGCTTTCAGGAGGCCACATTTTCTAGATTTCCTCCTCCCTTAGCAGACACTGCCTTTAGTCTTCTGAATTGGTTCCTCCTCTTGCTATCGGGATGCCCTTGGGCTCAGTCCTTGGGCCTGCTCCTCTCTTTGCAGCCACGCTCTGGTCATCTCATTCAGTCTCATGGCTGCAAAAGCATCTATAAGCCGATGGCTTATTCTCCAACCCGGGCCTTTCACCGGATCTCTAGACTCCTATATCCAGTTGCATCCTGGACCTCTTCACATGGCTGTCTAAAACCCACCTCAAACTTATCAGGTCCCAGATGGAACCTCTGATCTTTCCCCAAACCTGCTCATAGACCATGGTTATCCAGTCGCAGGGGACAGAGGGTGGCAAATTCCATCATTTCCCTGTTGCAAAGATGCAAAACTTTGAAGGCAGCCTTGCCTCTTTTCTTTCCCTCACCTCCCACGTGCAATCTGTCAGGAAGTCCTATGTACTGTATTTTCAAAATACATTCCAAATCTGATTTCTCACCACCTCCCCTGCTTCCACCCTGCTCAGAGCCACCGCCATTTCTCACTTAAGCTGTTGCCATTGCCACCTGCTTGGCTTGCCTACTCTCCGTCTTGCCCTCCTGTAGTTTGCTCTCCACGGAGCTGCCAGAATGATTCGGTTAGACTGTAAGTCAAATAGTGACAGTCGTAGCCTTAAATTCCCCCACTGACTCCCATTTTCATTGAGAGTAAAAGTTGAAATCCTTACAGTGGCTTCTTAGAACTTCTGCCATCTGGCCTGTCTTACCTCGGACTTGACTTCCTCTTACTCTGAGCATCACTTGATTTCTTTCCTTCCCACTGGCTTCCCTGATGGTCTTTGAGCAGCCCCAGCATGCTTCAGCCTGAGCGCCTTTACGCTACTAAATATTCCCTCTGCCTGAAAAGTTCTTCCCCCTTCAAAGCTGCTCTGTCTGCTGCATGAGGGCTCTTTGACTACCCTATTTAACACGGACTCTGCTGCCCTCAATCCTGGTCAGTGCTGTTTAGTTTATTGACATAATCTCCTTCTAATGTATGTGATTCTACTTATCTAAATTTTTATTAATATTTGTTCCCTCTGCCATCGACAAGACTTTAATCATCAATGGTTTCAAATGCAACTCTGTGGCTAGAATAGATGACACACACCCAATAAATATTTGTTGAATGAATAAAGTGTGTGCTAAGTTGCTTCAGTTATGTCCAGCTCTTTGTGACACCATGGACTATAGCCCGCCAGGCTCTCTGTCCATGGGATTCTCCAGGCAAGGAGACTGGAGTGGGTTGCCATGCCCTTCTCCAGGGGATCCTCCCGACCCAGGGATCAGACGGGCATCTCTTATGACTCCTGCGCTGGCAAGTGGGTTCTTTATCAGTAGCGCCACCTCGGAAGCCCTTAATGAATCAAAGTGACAGCATCTCAAATCCTGGTCCGTGGATCATGCTGATTTCCTGGGGACTGTACAGTGAAACCAACTGTCTCTGGTCAGCCTGGATGGTGACAAAACCATAGGGAAGAAAGTGTTCAAGTTAAGTTTCTAAGCATAATAAAACAATTTTAGAAAGCTGGACTATGTCAGATGAGTGAACTGAGTTGTGAATGTGGTGGTGTCTGCTCTGACTTCTACATCTGCTCCCAGGGACACGGACACAAATAAGTCTGCTCTCTGACACTAGCCCATCCCTGTCTGTGGTGTCTCAGCTTGATTTTGCTCCCTACCTCATGGGATTGTAGAAGTAGTTAATAAATGTGAGTGGTTTGGAACAGTACCTGCATATAGTGAACTCTTGGTATTTGTTAGCTGCTATTGTTGTTTTTACTGTTTTTATTATTATTTCATAGGGGCTTTCAGAAGATATTACCCTAATTCAAAGAATTGGCACTGATGAAGGAGGTATTTTAGTAGGAACACCCACTTGTCTTTTTAATCATCTAAGCTTAAGGTTTCTGCTTTATGGGTGGGTGTGTGTGGGAAGGATGTTGATGTCAATCAGATGTCTGTTGAAGACTTTCTATAAAGATAAAAAATACATTGCTTCAAGGATATGTCTTGGATGACTTTTAATAGTACAGCTACAGTGGATACCATTCTTCACATTATTTACTCAAGTGTGAGTGTTTTCTGGGCTCCCACTACTGCTGCAATTGCTAGATGTCCTTATAAATGGCTACCATTTAAGCAGAGCTTGCTGAATCCTAAGTACTGTACCTCTACTAACTTCCTACTCTTATCATAGCCATGAATTAAGGGTTAATTAATACTCTCATTTCTTTGTTCAGACTCACAGAGAAGTTAGGATGGTTGCCTTATCACATAGCCAGTGATGGCGTTTGGACTGGAATCTACAATTTAGCCTTAAAGCTTATGCTCTTCACATTACATTATTCTGTGAAAAAGCCAAGAAGAGGAACACATTTCTCTTCTAACTAGATTCATAAATGTCAGCAGAATGACACTATGGGACAATTTAACATATAAGGAAATACAGATTTACTTCTGAATAGTGTAAGTACTAAAGATTTATTAATATACTTTCTGAAATAATAAACTTAAAAACATAGAAATTTATCGAGTTTCAATGAAAATGAATTTTGAACTGCAAGAAAATAAATTCTGCTAGGATTAAGATAACTGTTTCTTTCAAAGTGAATTATAACGGACAGTTATTTTAAGAGATTTTACCCATGTAAATAAAGTAAAATCTAAGTACTCAGAAACCTGGCATGAACAATATTTCTTTAAAACTTAAAGGTACTTTTCAGTTTTAATTGTTAACCAATCATCAATGATTTCTAATAAATACCTAGAAGGAAGATGCTTATAAAACATTATTTCTGGGTAAAAGATCTGTAGATTTTTTAAATTAAAAGATCCCTAGAAATTTACTGATGAATTTGGTGGGGTTTTAAACAGGAAGATGGTTTCTTTCTCCTTTCCTGATTGCAAACTAACAAAGCATCGGGTTATATAAGAAGCCCAAACCAAAGGAGTTAGGGTCCCTACAGAACGCTGTAAGAAGAGATTGGAAGGTGTAAGGTACCACTTGGCAGTCTGAGGACTGAGAGGCCGCAGCAACTGCAGGTCTTTGTCTCTCTGGCTGAAGAGGTATCTTTGCAGTCTCTGGAGAAGGCTCAGGTGGCTGTTTGTGGCTTTCAGGATCGTGTCCCGAAAGGGGAGCTATCTGGATGGAAAGAGATGCTGTGTGTTTCTCAGGCATTGGGTTAGCGGGTGGTGAGCAAGGCCTTTTGAGCAATGATGGTATTTCAACAGATTTGGGAAACTGGGGGGGACTAAAGGTGATGCTGCTTCCTGGGTCCTGGTTATGGATTAGTTTCAATGTGGAAATTCTCCGAGTTTGAGAATCTTGGGTGTAGTCCTCTTGGAGAAATGGGGTACTCATATCAGCTTTTGGTGGGGGACCTGTGCTGGAAGGTGGTGGTAGTGGATTAGTGATTTTTTGTGTATATGACACGGTTGTGTTAGATTCTTCAGAATATACAATTGTCTGGCTAGAATCATCATTAGAATACATAGTTCCCTGGAGAGGTGTTTTGTTAGTAAAGAACTCTGTACAGGATGGAATTTGTGTGTTAGTTACTAATTGGTCTAAAATGTCACCCTTTGTATGATTGGTTATCAAGGAGCTACAAAAGCTCTCTTTTCTGGGTGGTGGAAGGGGTGCCTGGGTTACCAAAAGCATCCAGAGAAAGAAATAGTGTTGAAGGAAAAACAGAGAGAAAGTCAAAGTTAATCATTAAAGAAACCAGTGTTAACTCTACCCTTAAAGAAAGTAAAGCAATGTCACACCTTCTACTTATGCTATACATTTTGTTGGCATGAATGATCATGTCTATTTCATTCAGAATGCATTTTAATTTATTGTCAATAGTTGCCTTCTAGGGGAAAATAGTTTTATAGAGAATACATTATCAAGTTTGTCTCCATCTACTTTCTGGGAAATTAGGTTAAAAGTGAAAATATTTTCTCTTGGTATATTTTTAGACCTTGAGGTATATATACAGTATTTACTCACATTGTTTTGGTAACACGTTTCATGCCTGTGAGAGTTTTACTAATTATCTCCAACACTGAGTTTCTTTAGTTAATGTAACAAGCAGTTGCATAACTCATATTTATTCAGTAAATAATATATTGCTGGCCTCATAACTTAGAAATCCAAATCATCAACTGGCTGTTTTTTTAAGAATTAGAAAATATCCTGAAAATTATACCAGAAACTGATGTGCTTTTATCAGCTGAATCAGAAAAAAGAAAAATCAATAACCTGTTTTGAACTTAAGACTTGTCTTCCATGTTGTAAATACAAGTCAATACAAATATAAAAGCAACATATTAAGAATAAAACTTATCAAAACATGCATGTTACTAGAAAAGAGACTCTAGAGCAGTCGTTGAAAATAACACAGTGGACAGCAGTGTGCAGGATTACCTGAGTTGGTGATTTTTTTTCTTGTAGATTTGGTCGAACGCTTCTAAAACCTTTTGCTGCAAGAGAGGAACATGTAGCATCTCCATTCAGTGTCTCTTGATTTCGATCATTGAAACATCTCCAAGCTTTTATTAAGAGAAAACAAATCGGATACAAAAATATCTACATTCACTTTTAACATATTTTTAAAATAAAATTTATTTTTATTTCCGAAATTGAAATTTTCTTTTTAGACATTAAAAATGCATTACTGTGTATGCAATTTAAGTTTACCATAAGAGTAACAATGTGGCTATGAATACGTTTTTTAAAAAACTCACAACAAATGTAGTAGTTATTCAGAATAGTTTTTTAGTACCTGAGTCTGGTGACTGAGAATCACGCCCTAAAAGAAAAAGAAATGTCGAAATTAGTTCTCTGGTAAAATGAACAATTCAGTAAAGATCATTTGGCAAAAAACCACGTGCATTTTGTTTTTTGGGCAAACATTATCTCAGTTCTAAAACTCTGGGTATATAAAATATACTAATGGAAATTTGTGCATTTGTTTTTACTTCAATTAGACTAGAATTAATTAAATATGATATATAATTAAAACATATATCAAACACTGATTTTCCCCTCAGTATTAGTGCAAGAATTCAATTTTATCTTATTACTGCTTAAGGTGAATATATGAGTTTTTAAATATCCGTTTGAAGGATCAAAAGTTTGGTAAACAATGAATGGTTCTCTAACAATGAATCAAACCACCAGGTCCTTAGCTTTCAATGCCATCAATTTTTTTGTAGCTTTAATTCTTCTTTATTTATAAAGTGTAAAATACACTGCCATATTATGTGACATTTTCAAATCACTCTCTAGACTTTGAATTTTCTTCTTATTGCCATTTAAGAGTGATTTTATATTCAACAATGAAAAAGCTGTTTCAAGTATTCCACTGTCTTGCAGTAAGCATTTCAGTACTAATAAATTGCTTTTGATAATACAGCTGGAAAGCAGCCCAATGACATATTAACTCTCAGTTTTATTTGGAATTATACTTTCAAGAATCTCCTATAAATTATGCACAGTTTTAGGTACTCAGTTGGTATTGCTTGGTTCTATGATACCATGGGGCCAACTTCACCTGGAATTATAAAGCCTTAATTTTGGAAAGGATCTTAGAGGTCATTCAGCCTAATCTTCTGTCCAGGTCCTGGACATTAATGATTCAGATTTACTTTTAAGTGGGTGGTCCTTTAAGAACCCTTAGGTGTACAAATATTTCAGTTTCTTTAACATAAACCTAATTTTAGATATATAAAATGCCAAGTGCCAGTTTGCTACTTTACTAATATTATAGTTCTTTGGAGGAACTGAAAGTCATGCAGCATCCCACATGGACACTGTTCACCGTAGCTCTGTTTTTATTTCACCCCTGCCAGCAAAGCTTAGGAAAGGGAGGGCAGATGTGATTTGGAGTGGGTAATAAGAAGCATCCTAGACACATGTCAAGTAAAGAGAATAGAGCTTTTTGGTTATTTTTTTAAGAATTGGCCAGGTACATAACTTGGCAGATGCTTGGAGAAAATGGTTTTGTCTAATATCTTGAACACTCTTCATGACCATTCACTTGTGAAAAGAAAAAAAAAAAAAAAACCCAGCTAGAATTCTAGGGATCAGAGCCTTTAATTTTTAGTATTCTTTAGTGGGTGGTCATTGCTTCTTTGAAAATTTAATGAGTAAATGGGACGGATTTAATGTTCCCTGGTTGTTCTGTGAGTGAAAATAGTCTTTGAGAACTAAGAACTTTAACTGCTCTTCCCTCTCACAAGCACTCCCTGTGAGCTGCAGAAGGTAGCAAACATGTCAGAGAAGTTGTCAGGGCTTTCCTGGCTTGGTGTCGGGGACTGGACTTAATGTCCGTAGCGGTCCTTTCCACCCTTATGATTCGAACATTATGATTTTTATGTAGCTGTGTTTGCAGTACCCCCTACCTCATAGTCTCTACTCTTGGGTTTTACTTAAATTTCTTTATGATATGCTATATTCGATACTTTTCTTTAAAGTTATGTTGATTTTAATTCTTATAGCCCCTTTCTTTAAAGGGTTCAAGTGCCTTGCAAGAATTAAATGTATTAACTAAATTCAAGTTAACTAACTGAATGGCTACTGTCTTTGTCAGTACTATGATAAACCTGTCCATTTATTTTCTTCATTTACCCTCATTTAATTCTGACAAATTCTATGAGTTGGGGAAATGATTGTTTTTCTAACATTTTCTATGCTCACATACACATGAACAAACATGTACAAATATATATATATATATAAAGATAATTTTTTTCAAACCAAAATGAGATCATTACTACATCCATTGCAATGCAATTTATATTTTTTAATAAAGGTAATATATTATGGAACCACCTGGTTTTGTATTTAAATTTAGACATTGAAATCTATTTATGGATTGAAGGTGGTGGTCAGGAGTAGGAATCTCCACATGGAAGCTTGATTTTTCCTCAACAAAACTGGATAGTTTAGGGTCAAGTGGCTTCATAATCAAGGACATCCTGAATAATTAACTAATAAATGCATGTGTATAAAAGACACTAATACGCACAGTGAGAATTAGAATTATTTAAATATCCTTCATCCCTTTCCCACTTCTGTTCCAAAACCCATGAATATTATTTAAAAAATCAAAGGAAACCCCAACTAACCAAGGAAAAATGAAACTGACCAACCAACTAACCAGTCACCTAGTGATACGGGTATATTTCAGGGTCTAGAGAGACTAGGGTTGAAGTCATGAGAGATTATTTATTGTAAAAAGATGCACTTCAGTGGATGCTGAAATATCACGCTCCCAGTTACTTTCTAGAGTATATTTATACTTGCGAGTTCATGTTAATTTTAATTGGACTAAGATGTTTAAAAATATATATTAGAAAGCTCTTCGTTGATTGGATTAAAGGAAAATTTAAAGTCTCTTTCAAAGTTAATATTCTATCATTTTATTTGCAACCTTTGACAGAGAAGCAAATTAATAAAGATTCAATTTCCTGCAAATCCCACTTCTGACACTCTGTGCCTCCACCCTCAATAGTTTTTAGGTAAAAAACAAGAAAAGTACCCATGAGTTATCTTAATTAAATATTATGTTACTTTAGTTCATGCAGTACAAAAACTTAGTTGTTAAAACTTGCAGCTACTTAACACATTTTTGGCAAGTGACTATTGTTTTTAATTATGTTTTTAAAATATTTTCTACAAGATATCAGTTCCCTTTGACATTTTTTATTTTTAGAGCAAAACAGTCATAAGGGATAGGAGCTATTCTTGAGACAAGAAAAATAAGAACTTGTGGGGCATTAGAAAGGTATTTACAGCCACTTTCGTCATCCAAACAGGATAATTCTGGAAAGAGAGAAAGGTCAGAGAAAGCCATTCAAATGTGACATTCTGTGAGTTAGTGATATTATACCTGCAGCCAACAGGTTTGGAGAACTCTGAACTCTCTTCACAGATGTTAATGTAACAGACATGGCGGCACGTTTGCGAGCACACCCACCGCTATCTGGAAGCAAAAAAATGACATAGCAGAGGCCACAGCAAAGGAGAAAGCACGTGCAGTATCATGCATCTCAGTGAAATGTGACAGACATCCATGAGAGAGATGAACAGTCAGCTCTAGTAACCATGGAATACGTCTGCAAAATTTACACCCACCCCAAACTAAACCGAAACAAAACAGGGAAAACGCCAGGGTTATGTCTTAGAAATAGATGCCAATGATTTAGTAAAAAAAAAAAATCAGATTTTATATTTAATGTTTTATGGTTTTTCTTTGAGGAACACCATGTATAGAACTGAACTTTGTGTATACCATTTGAATTCAACTATTAAATTTACAAGCAGTGTAACTAGCTTTTAGAGTTATGAATATCCTGTATTTCAGGATTAAGAGCTATGGTATAACATACTTTCATATCCATCATTTTAGGTTTTACTGTATTCGAGCTATTATGATTCCTGAAGGACCTCTTGAAGTAAAAGTTGTTACCTGTTATAGGCATAATACATTTGATATGTAAGATTCATAAGGAAAAATATTCTGTGTCTTCCCATAGTTGTTATTAGTTATGGGAAATTTTGCCTAATTGAGATAAAACAATATTGATATATACAGTACTGAAACGACTATGTTTAAAAAATTAGTTTTTGTACTTTTGAACAAGAAGTATATGATTTATGCATTTACACTTAATGCAAATCACAACATGAAGCAAAAGAAGTGAAAATGCATCAGCTATTTTAATATGATTTGAGAAGCTTAGCGTAACAAGACTTCTAAAATTGGAAGGTTAATGTTCTATTTAGGAACAGATTCCAATTCCATTCCCACATTCCTTTGTAGCTGGAATGTGCAATAAATAGTTTTGCTCATTCCCCTGGAACCAAAAGAACTTAAATTTAATTCTTTTTGAAAGCTATAACAAAAAGATAAATTCTATAACCACCAATATTATAATTGTTATATTTTGCCACATGCTAGTCTTGCATATTGCTTTCCTTTATTTCTTAAGGAGTGTATCCACTTTGTTTATTGGACATGAGGGAATTGAGTGCTGAAAAGTATGATTTGAATTAATTGTTGGTAAAATCACAAGTAGTAAGGTCAGCAGACCTTTAAATTGACAGAATGATTCTCATGTCAAAATATGTTTTTAAATATATACTTAAAATAGCAATTTTGTAATGCAGATAATAATTAAAACAGAGAAATGGGACAACAAAAGAAAGTAAATAAACCAAAGACCAAATATAGAAAGACATAAATGGTAAAAACATACAACCAAATGTATCTTCAGAAGAGGCACCAACAGGATTTTAGCAAACTCTGCAAACTGAAAATAGCCATGGGGGATGAATGTTTCTGATAAAATAGAGGTAATATTATTGAATACACAATATATAGCAACTATCAATGTCACAAAGGGTTAAGTATTCCAGGGTGTTGACAGTGTGAATGGAAAGCTCTCATTTACTAGAGATTACATTTTCTCGTTCTTTTAATTCTGAACATCTGAAGAACAAGCAGAGATGCAAAGGGAAAAATTCAGAATGAAGAGACCCAAGGTCACTGGTTAAACCTTTGGTTTCCAAAACTCTGTATTAAGCACCCACCACAGTGGATTCACAAGAGTTTGGGAACATAGTTCACATTTTTGAGGAAAACACAGTGATGTGTATCAGACAGACACTGCATCTGCCACTAGCCTGAGGCAGTTCCCAGTTTCGACATCACAGATCCTGTTATCTCCCTTTAGGTGATGTCACATCTTTTGTAAATCTGGGTTTTTGGTGATGGTTATGGCGGAGCGCAAGTGCCCTGGGAAAGTCATCCGGGCCAGTAATTGAGAGAAGTGAAATACCATCTAATTCTTGAGTCTGAGAAATTTTATAGCGCCCGGTACACACAGGCATCCCAGTAACAAGTAACTGTGGTCATAGGGATTTGGATAAATGATTATTTTTTCAATTGAATATTGCACAATATGAAATGAAGTGAAGTGTTAGTCGCTCAGTTGTGTCCGATGTGCTGCAAGTCCGTGGACTGGGGCTCACCAGGCTCTTCTGTCCATGGGATTCTTCAGGCAAGAATACTGGAGCTGGTTGCCATTTCCTTCTCCAGGAGATCTTCCCAACCCAGGGATCCAACCCGGGTCTCCAACCCAGGGATCTAACCCGGGTCTCCTGCATTGCAGGCAGACTCTTTACCATCTGAGCCACCAGGGAAGCTCTAAAATAACCTCGGCAGTTTGGAGATGCCGGGGAAGTCTATGATTTTGTTCAGTTTGCTTCTGAGTTGATAGAATATGAGCACTTACTAACCTGTCTGCACCTAACTGCTTACTAAGCACAACTATCAGGTTATTTCTTTTGGCTTGAGGGCGTGTGAAAAATTACCAAGCTCTCTTGGCCCCGTCAACCAAGAAAGTGTGGGAACCTCTGGGTTAAATAATTTTTGTATTCCACGTAACTCTAAGAACTCAGTAAAATGATTGGAGAATTTTTCTTTATTAACAGTTTAATAAAGAGCTTAATTTGAAAAGTTGAGGCATTGGTGAAAGTGCTGGAATGAAGAAATCTATTATATCCTGTATCTTCTTACTTATGTGTTGATGCTTCCTGCAATTTCTTGAAGATATTCTTTTAGATCTCAAAATGAGGATGCTATCTTATATTTAGGTCATCCGAAAGAACACTAACGCTGTCCTCGCCTTCACTCATAACCTGCTCACGCTTCCAGGCAGTGGCAAGACCCTCGGGAGCTGCTTCTACTGCTGGAAAACACTCACAGGAGTAAACCATATATACAATGGAGCATTTGATGTCTTTCTCTCTCTCCTCCCCAGCAAAGATTTTCCTTCGAAAATAGTGGACCAAAAATTCTAAGAGTACAAATACAGCATGTTTTGTATATTTTATACATTATTTAGATACTTTAGTATGAGAAATGTGTCACACTTCCCTTGGTAGGTTTATTATGTATTGGGCTAAAAACAAAGACCTGCTTTGAAAGAATCTTTTTTTTTTGGAAAAACTTTAGTGACTGACAAATGAACACTGAAATAGTAATATCTCTCTTTAATGACCGATAGGTAGATAATGGAGACCTGTTTTATTTATTGGATATTTGGGAACTAATTTCTACTTTGTTTTGAGATACAGTGACAACACTTACTTCAACTTCCTACAGTGTTGAAAAACTGTGTGGGTGTGTGTGTGTGTGCATGTAGTTCTATGGTGCATGTGCTCAATCACTTCAGTCGTATCCAACTCTTTGTGACTCTATGGACTGTAGCCCTTCAGGTTCCTCTGTCCATGGGATTCTCCAGGCAAGAATACTGGAGTGGGTTGCCATGCCCTCCTCCAGGGGATCTTTCTGACTCGGGGATCACACCTTGTCTCTTATGCCTTCTGCAACGGCAGGTGGGTTCTTTACCACTAGCACCACCTGGGAAGCTCTTATAGTTCTATATATATTTTCAAAAGTGGTATGTTTTTATAGCAACACTGTAGTATTACTTTGGCATTTTAAACAAAGGGTTCCAGTCACTTCTAATTAATTTTGTATGTGTATGTTTGAATAACATATTTACATGCATATATGGATGTGTAAATTCACTCATATAATCAAAATATCTGCAAATTAACATCCCATAGAGAGCCCAGCTCACACCTTTTAATGAGAGGATGCTTTAGAGGGTTATATTCATGCTGCTAGAGCAGTAACTTAATTCAAGTACCCTGGAGAACTAAACAAATTTACAAATTTCTATTTGCCTACTTTATTATTGGGGATTGAATTCTATGAATAGGAAGGTTAATTCTTTAATGCATTGTAACGAATATGATATTAGTATAATCACATATTATACGTCTGTCATAATAAGGTTATAATAAATAGGAAAATCAGACTCCACAAAATGAAGGATATTGGGAAATTACATTCAACTTAAGTCTGCAAGAAGACATTTCAGAACAATCGGTGAATATAACTTCCTCATGTGCATGTCCCACTGGGGTGATTTTGCAGTTTCACAGTATGACTTAGACAAGCTTGTTCTATTTGCTTTCTTTAGTCTCCTTTGCCTAATAAGATTTGTCCTTTCATTTCCCATGTATAATTCTCACATCTCCAATTGTCCAAATGACTTTACTTGGTTCATTTCCAGGATTACAATTTCTGTTGATTTCTAAGCCTTCCCTGTACTTGCTGACTGTCTCCAATGTCCTCATCTTGCCTGCACACCTATGAGCTGACTGCATCCCCAGGGGCCAGCTGACTTCAAACTCTCAGAGGTCGGTTGCAGCTGGTTTCTGCTAAGGGGCAGCCGCAGAATCACCTTCAGAGCGCATGTCTCTACACTTGATCTAGGGATTAGGTATTGGTTCTCACCAGTGGTTGTTAATCCTCCCTCGAGGCATTTTGATAACAAGAGACAGCAAAAAAGCAACTGGCTTGATGCCATAAAAATATCTTCCACTATGCTTTCTCCTCTGCTCTGGAGTGATCACTTATGGGTGGGAAGTGGTATTTTCTAAATACAGTTGACAATTAGAAAATTTCAACTTGCTTTCCAGAATTATTCAATACTGACTATAATAATTTCAGAAGGAGAAGGTGAAAATGTAAGCTAAAATAATTATGGGGAAAAAATAATATGTATCTAGCAAGTATTACAAAATTTTTTTTACAATTAATCTGTATACAGTCTGGGGTTCTGAGCACCAATGTTAAGCTATTTGGAGATACTGTTCTCACATCTAAAAATATAATACTTAGGACTCTAAGTGTGTCTATGGATTAATTAAGCTGATTTCCTGTGGGGTTTTGGCACTCTATCTACTCCTGCTGTCAACATAAAATGTTTATAGAATGGAGAATTTTAAATGTTCTCTCACTAGAGCAACCTGCCTATGAATTTAGCCTATTTTAAGTGAGAGTTTTCAAATGTATGCATTGAATGATATACTACCTTTTCCTAGGGTTTATAGGAGTTAATGTCATGATATAATTATAGAAAAAAAAGAGTAAAAGACAGCAAAACAGAAAATTCTACTTTGGATAGCTGTAAGATTGAAGTACAAAAACAAAGAAATCAAATAATGACTTTGACTATCTATCTCAGAAACTTAGTATCACATTTAGGATCAGCCAAGTGCTAAACTAATGATTTAGGGCCAAGATGATTTTTAGAGAGTGAGGCTGAAGAGTTTAAAACTAACAGAGACAGCATACCTGTGTTCATTTTGACCTTGGAGGGTTTGTTATTTAAGTCTTCAGTTTTCCTGTAGAAAGAAAATGATGTATTAATTTGTTCACTAGCGTGGGGAGCAAAATATCAAGAAAGTGTTTTTCTTTGATTTTGGTGTACCTGTGAGCTAATATCACATTATCATTAGTCTCATTTAAATGAGAGTTTAATAAAGTGGGCAGAATTTATAGTTCTATTCAAGTTAAACTTCAATTATTATTGGTCTTATTATCATAAACATAAACTCATGTTTTTGTTTAATGGTGATCATTAATGGATGAAAATGGAGTAGGGTTTTCATGGTTAAAAATTAAATTGCTTTCTCAAACATTTATAGTAACAGTTTTTGTTCTCTAAGCCAGAAAGGATCACTGATGGTTAAGTGCCCTCTACCAGAATTTTAAAAAACACTCTGATACTTTGAAATCATTAACTTTACATTATTCAGTTTATTGCATTATTTATTTTATGTGAGATTATTACTTTACATTATTTAATTTATTATATTCAATTAATTATTGAGTTAATTTATTGCCAGGGAATATTTAATGTATTTAAGCAATGTACTTGTATTTTGAGCAAGTATTCAAAGGTAAGATTCATCTATTTTTACTAAAGTGCAAGAAATAAATGATGACTACTAAACCCAGTTCTGTTTCAGTATCAGATGTGGTGGTTTTCCCCATTGGAGTGCTTGCTGTATGACAGTTGAGATTAATTTATTGGAAATGGTTGGGAAAATGGTACTTGTTGTAGAAAACAAGTTTCAAAATATTTGTAGTATTTCTTGATGTGTAACATGACTTAGTTCTTTTCCTGGCATATTCTCTGTGCTCACTTTTAGAGTTTTTTATTTCTCTATACCCTGTAACCAAAGTGAAAGGATAGGCTCTTCAGGAAGCAATGCTTCTAAGAGGAAGAGCTCTCTGATAGTTGTTTAACCCTGCTCACTTTGCCTTAGCTCCTGAGTAGGGCCTATTGTCAATTAACACGAACTTCCCCTACACCACACATTCAGTTTCCATGTGCATTAGCACTCTAATATCTGATAGGTTAAAAAAAATTATCTATACCTCATGGCTCAGTAAATAATAATAAAATTAAAATGTCCAATTGGGAAGACTGGACAGCCACATCAAAAGAATCAGACTGGACTACTTTCTCACATTATGCATAACAATAGATTCAAAATGGATTAAAGACGTAAATATACAACTTGAAACCATAAAACTTCTGTAAGAAAATAGAGGCAGTACGCTCTTTGACATTGGCCTTAGTAATATTATTTTTGGATATGTCTCCTCAGGCGAGGCAAACAAAAGCAAAAATAAACAAGCATGACAACATCAAACTAAAAAGCTTTTGCACAGCAAAAGAAACTGTCAACAAAACGAAAAGACCACCTACTAAATGGAAAAAGATATTTGCAACTAATTTATCGGATAAAGGATTAATATCCAAAATATATGAAGAACTCATACAACTCAGCATCAAAAAAATCAAACAACCCATGTAAGAATGGGCAGAGGATTTGAAAAGCCTTTTCCTCCTAGAAGACATACAGATGGCCAACAGGCACATGAAAAGACACATACCATCACTAGGAGGTAGTTAAAAAACTGCTCCATGAAATCATTCCAAGATTTGGTCTGCCCAGGTCATTACAAAGTGACAATGGGACATCATTTACTTCTAAGGTCACCCAAGGAGTCTCGAAAGCATTGGGCATTACTTATTATCTCCATTGTGCCTGGAGGCCTCAATCTTCAGGAAAAGTAGAAAGAGCCAATCAATTCTTAAAATCAGCGATAAAAAAGATAACCCAGGAGACCTCCCTGGGATGGAAGGAGGCTTTACCAATAGCTCTCCTCCGCACCCGCATTGCCCCTAAGGAACAGGTTGGTCTTAGTCCTTATGAGATGCTATATGGGAGACCTTTTGTTTATGTCAATGACCTCTTCCTAGATCCAGAGGTTCAGACCCTCCAGTCTTATACCATGGCCATTGGGCAATTCCAACAGGATATACGCTTGTGGGGTATGAACCAGGACCCAAAAGATTCTAAAGAGTCACCACTATATGCTCCAGGAACTCAAGTCCTAATTAAAGTCTGGAAAGATGGGTTCCCAAAGGCTCAACTCCAGCCCACATGGAAGGGCCCCTACCCTGTAATACTTTCTACCCCCACAGCAGTCAAGGTACCAGGACATGACTCCTGGATTCACTACTCACGAGTCAAGCCGTGGAAGAAAGCAGAAGAGGACACTCAATACACCTGTGAGCCCCTGGGAGATCTCAGATACCTATTCAGAACTACCAATGAGTGTCATTCTAATGAACACACCCAAAATCTGGTTTCTGGGGATAAGATTTCTCAGGATAACTCTAAGGAGCCAACACAGCTTGACAGAGATTGTACTCCAAGACAGACAGGCGATAGATCTTCTGATCCCTGAACAAGGAGGGACTTGAGCTATCCTGGCGATGTGAATTTAAAATTGACCAATGTCCCTACTAGTGCTTGTTATGCTATATTGATGATGCCTATGATTATTCCATGTACTGTCAATTGTCTAACCTGTTTTGTCTCTGCCCAGGTCAACCAGCTACAACATGCAGTGCCAGTTCAACAAAGATATAAAACTACAGCTGACCACGGAAAATATCACACACCCTTGGACACCACTATAAGGACTCTGAGGATTGAGACTAGCAAGAGGGGGAGGCCCAATACCCCTCGCCGCCCCAGTTCAGCAGGAAGTAGCCAGAAAGACCTTGACGCCCCTATTCCCAAAGAATTGGGCCTCCCATCTCTTGAGGGGGGAATGTTAGGTAGGTAGAATAGGGAAAAGGAGTCCAAAATGGCGGTGGCTAAAAGACAAGGAAGGTCTGAGGACCAGAGTGAAGACTTCAGGCAGAAC